>NC_085137.1:162453074-162740475 GCF_035046485.1 Aedes albopictus
TCTGGCGAGACTACACAATCCTAGGAACGTCGGTGGCCGGCATCCGGACGACCATCTGTCAGAACGATTGTTCCGGCCATGGGGTATGCAACGCCGAAACGCGAGATTGCATGTGCCAGAGCTTTTGGATGCCGGATATCTTTTTCTTCTGGGGTGTGGCCGAAGCCAATTGCGGTAATTATACCCACCTGAGAACCAAATTTCTTAAAATTATGTATGAATTTCGTTTGTTGCAGATTGGTCCATCCTGTACGTTATCATCGGTGTGTTCATCGTGTTCCTAGTACTGTCCGGCATCTGCTGGGGAATCACGTGCCTCTGCCGGAGGTCGACCAAACCACGCACAAGAAGCAAAACTCAGAAATACTCCCTGCTGGGGACGCAGGACGATGAATTGCCATCTTGTGAGTATTTTTAGTAACGATAATAGAGGAACTTACATATTTTCGGCAGTTTGTTCTCTTCGCCATGAAGGTTTTTTTGAAACCTGCTGATCTCAGAGTTGGCCTCAAATCATTCCCAACCATTAAGCTGAGTTATATGCCCAAATTTTAGGCAAACCTGCCGATAATACTTTTCGTCACCCTATTTACTTTATTATATGAATTAGTATTTTTTTTTTTTTTTTTTGACGTTTCCACTTCTTGGTGGAGAGCTCGCAAGGAGAATACATTTTACTAAGGTGGCGTAGATAAACATTAAGGAGAATACATTTTACTAAGGTGGCGCAGATAAACATTGCAAACCACTGGTTGTCTCTTTCACTCTTCTGGTGTTCTTATGCATCTAAAATAGTGACGTCACTATTTCAGTTGCATAAGAGCACCAGAAGAGTGGAAGAGACAACCAGTGGTTTGCAATGTTTATCTGCGCCACCTTAGTAAAATGTATTCTCCTTGGAGAGCTCGGACCTAGTTGATCCATCTCGCTCTTTGGTGTTTGTTTCGGGCGTGTTTTTGGGTGTTGTGTTTTCTTTGCTCGTTGGTGATTCGTCATTCGGTGTAGCGATTTATTGGTCGGTTTACGGTGTGTTGGTATCGGGTGTCTCCGGTATTTGCGGAAAGCCCCTTGCTTAGCTTGTACATAGATAGCTTCATATTTTAACTTTGCATTCTTGCAAGAACTTTGTTATAGCTTTAAGTTCTTTTAAGGCGTTTTGTTTTAGTATGTTAGTTAATGGCTTATTATTTTGTAGTATGTCGTATTTCTTTCTTTGTTTGGTGAATTTGACGCATTTGTATAGAATATGTTCTATGTTTTCCGTATTCTATACAAATGCGTCAAATTCGCCAAACAAAGAAAGAAATACTACATGAATTAGTATTTTGATAGATTCGGGCGGCTAAGATAAAATTATCTGATCGATGATTTTTAGCGTTTAACACATTTGCACATCGCGTACGGTCAGAAAATTCACTCATTTTCGAGCTAAAGTGGGACAACTCAAAATTGAGTAAATTTTTTTTCCCAGCGATAGCGCTGGCCCAAGTGCGAAAATCTCATCAGTTTAAGCCGTATAATATGCTTGATGATGCGAAGAATATTATACGGCTTAAACCAGTTGGATTTTTGCACTTGGGCCAGCGCTATCGCTGGAAATGCAATTTACTCATTTTTTGAATTGTTCCAGTTTAGCTCAGCTCTGTGTGAATCTTACTCATTTTAGAGTAACATTTTCTTAGCGTGCGGTGTGTGTCTGAGCTATGTGTTGCCATAATTAATGCTATAAATTTTCGCCGCATTATGAGAATGGTAACAGTATTGCCTCTCTATGCTGTTCCGTAAATTGAAAAAAATCAATATGGTACGAGTCCGCATAATCAAAGTCGCACTGTGATCTTTTTATCACGCATGAAATCCTATTGGAATACCGGAATACATACAACTGTGTGGCGCTGGCGGCTTGTCTCACATTTCCGCTTTATCTGCGCATCGCTCACGAAACATGTCCAATGGCAGGGGGGTTGATGAAATTGACAACAATTCGTTACTCTGGTCTCTCTTCAAATGTCGAATAAATCTTTCGCCTTTTACTAAAGATTTCCGTGGAGAGGGACACTCTAATGAGTCTAAACTAAATTTTTGTTAGGCCCGATCCTTAGCTGGATTGGGCATAATCGTTAAAAAAGAGTACCATTTGTAGATTGTTGAGATTGAGTCATTCTCGAAATAACTATTGTGGATTTACCGGCTACTTGTATTTTACCGGTTACTTAAGTAGTTGTTTTTATATAAAAATCAACTTGATTGTCAAAAAATGGATGTCGCTAAGTAGCTACACGCTAAGAAAATGTTACTCTAAAATGAGTAAGATTCACACAAAACTGAGCTAAACTGGAACAGCTCAAAAAATGAGTAAATTGCATTTCCAGCGATAGCACTGGCCCAAGTGCAAAAATCCAACTGGTTTAAGCCGTATAATATTCTTCGCATCCTCAAGAATATTATGCGGCTTAAACTGATGAGATTTTCGCACTTGGGCCAGCGCTATCGCTGGAAAAAAAATTTACTCAATTTTGAGTTGTCCCACTTTAGCTCCAAAATGAGTGAATTTTCTGACCGTGTAGTGGCAACGAGGAATAGCGCATACAGTAAAAATGTTTCAAATCATTATTGGCTTTCAATGGCAAAACAAAACATACTGTTACTGTTACCCATCTTTGTTTCGGTAGCGCAACTACCGAACTGATGATGTTTACCTTTTTTACATACCTATCAACATAATCTGTTGGGGGAATTATTTTATTTTTCCTGCTTACAACCCACATCCGATAATCTTTTTAAGTGGGAATGGTAGAACTTTCAATTCGCCTTGACGGAGGCTCTCTGAGAGAATTGCGCTTGCGTGAAAACATTTTTTTTAACATGGGAAAGGATATGAGCTGCATTTTCAAATGCTTCTAATTCTTTATAGAAATTTTTTCAAACAAAACGTTCTTAATGTTATCGAATGAGATTTTGATACGCTATATTATAGACATAACAATGTGTTTTAAAAACTTTTGTTTAAAACCATTTATAATGTAGCTAATTAAAAGTATATTGCGAAACATTAACGCTTTCTTCAATCTGAAGTCCCTAAAATATTTTAGAAGCATTTGATGCAGCTCCTATCCTTTCCCATGTTAAAAAAAAATTGATTTCACGCACAGCGCAATTCTCTCAGAGAGCCTCCGTCAAGGCGAATTCCCTCGGTCGCACGTACATTAGTTTTGCATTTTGTTCCACCATTTCCGTAAAAAATAAGATCCGGCTTGTGCAAGTGAGGAGTTGAGGTTAGAATTGTAGGATATTCTAGGTTAGATTTGCTATCTACTTCGCCTGAACGATTTTCAGACCCAGAAATATCGTACTTCTAATTAGTTTTCACTGCCGTAAAAAATACTGTTATACTTAGAATAAACAGTTATACATACCTTCGGATCACACTCATTTACTCGTAAATCTCAATCTGACTGTAAAAATAATAAATTTCTTTCCAATGTTTTGAAACCCCGAACGAATTTGACATTGCTTTCGGGAAGCATCATCACGACGACGACAATACTCCCAAGCGGTCGAATCGTCGTTTTGGGGGCGAATTAAGTAACTCTTTTTATAAAACGGCTACTTTGGAGGCCATACTGAAGCGACCGGTAGATTACAAGTAGCCGGTAAATCCACAATACATTATATTGCCTTTGCCTAATTGGTGATTTAATGTTGCATGAAGAAGAAGAAAAGCGACGATGTTTTAAATAATAAATAATATTGGCGATTAAAAGTAGAGGTTATGTCGTAAAAAATTAGAAGTTTGAAAGGGAAATACCGGTTCCCCATCAGTTTAATTTTGTCTGTGGTACGGTGTTAGACTTTGAACGGACTACAAATTAAGTACCTTATCAAGAAAAAAATGTTAAATTTAAATTTATACGTTCAATATGTAGTCCGTCCAAAGTCTAACACCGTACATCAAAACGTTTTTAATTAGATTTTGTTTTAGATTTTATAGAGGCATTTTAAAATCTTCCCCTGTGTTATAGGGATAGGGGTTTTTCAAAATATCATCGCTTTTCTTCTTCTTCTTCATGCAACATCAAATCATCAATTAAGATTAATCTCAGATTCTACTTCAGTAACAAATTTTGAAAACGACGTATAATCAATGGTGTAGCATTGATTATACGTCGTTTTCAAAATTTGTTACTGACTTCATATTTTGCAACAAAAACCTATCATTGTGTATGCTCACTTGCAGTGCATATGCTGAATGTTTTTCAGCATCTTCAGTGCGATAGAATTCGAGCTTACCATCTCCAAAATCGCGAGGCAAATTGTTAGAAAGAGAGGGAAGATAAGAAAAATAACACGGCGTCCCGTTTCACCTTAACGAAATGACAACATTTGCTGAATAGACCGGCTCACAATTGAATGTATGGCGAAAATAAAAAGCATTCAAAATCCACGGGCACTGGGCACCCCCTACGCGCTTTGGATGATTCTCAATTAAGACTTTAGTATGACATTAAAGAAGGTATAACTACCCTAAATGGCGATCGACAAAATCGCTAAGGTTAGGTACCATGCTGCTTTTGAGTCATAAGAGCAACGACTCAGGATCAAAATAAAATCATGAACCTTGATTCTAAAATCATGTCCCTACACTGAAAAACGGCTTGCGGTAATAACCAGCATAAAAATGTTTTCAAATTTACCATGGCAAAACGTGATCATTGACCAACAAACGCTTCTTGTTTATATTTTGTTTCCTCCTATATCAACCGGTTCGATAGCCGAGTAGTAGCGAGCGTGTGAGCCTGGTGATCTCAAGGTTCTTGGTTCGAATCCGGTGGCCAACCAAAACTTTTTTTTAATTGTAAATCGGGTCCATAGTAAAACCACAGAGAAACAGACATCACACTCTACTCGCACTTTATCGATCACCTTTTTAACGGTGAATTCAAATATTTGGTAGTTGGTCAATGAATTAACTACATCGGCTGTTTTCCTACTCTCCGCATCGACCAATGTGGCGCTAGCTTCTATGCGCGAAAAATCGCTAAAAGTAAACCGCAAAAATATTGTATGGCGAATAGCATCTAAAGGCAAATTTATCGAAGTGGAATACATTATTCGAAAAAAAATTTGGTAGTGGTTGTGCACAATGGTGACTACTATTAAGCCTACCAAATATTTTTTCAGTAATAGCTTTCTATTTCAAGTAATTCAAGTTTAGATGCATGTCACCATACAAAATAAAATGGATTTACTCCTGCTGATCAACTGTGGGTGTGCGCCAAGTGGGTAGTCCATTGGGGACTACGAAGCAAATTACCACAGTTGATCATGTGTGTGAAGCGCCGATTTTTTAACATGGGGAAGCATAGGAAGTCAATTTTAAAATGCTTCTAAAAAATTCAAAACATTATTTAATTAAAAACGAATTGATGTACGGGTTAAGAATCTTCGTTTTCTACACAATCAGTACCTAATATGAGAAAAAACTTATTAATCAAAATTATATGCTAAAAAGTTTGCTAATTGAATTTCTCATCACATACACTAACCCGCTTTTAATTAAATATTGTTTTGATTTTTTTAGAAGCATTTGAAAACTGACTTCCTATGCTTCCCCATGCTAAAAAATCGGTCCTTCACGCATACAGTAAACTTTTTCCAGGTGGCAGCAGCGTAC
Source organism: Aedes albopictus (assembly GCF_035046485.1). Classification (NCBI taxonomy): domain Eukaryota; kingdom Metazoa; phylum Arthropoda; class Insecta; order Diptera; family Culicidae; genus Aedes; species Aedes albopictus. The sequence continues at coordinate 162,458,749 of NC_085137.1, forward strand.
CTTCGAACTCTCGAATTGATCACGGGCGGCGCCCACATCGTTTTTGCACCTGTTTGACGTTTGCTCACTACCGCCATCTAGTGGTTGCACGGCCAAGCACAGCATGATTAGTATTGGGCGGTTACGTTTTTGTGACGATGCTTTTAACTAAAATTTGTACCATGAGTTACGTCTGTTTCTCTGTGGTAAAACTGAAAACACTAAAATTTGTTGAATTGAAACGAAACTTAGTCTGCACAAATTTAGTGGCGTTGTGTATTTAAATTGACCCTCATTTCCCGTTTCAGTCACTCGCACCGGAACGACAATGTCCGATTCGGAAACGGATTCGGACGTACTGTTCGAGAGCCGTTCCAAGCAGAACGGCATCCCACCGGGCAGGGTCAAGCTGGCCAACGGGGACGTTCGGAATGGTCACGCCAAGTACAACACGACGCGGCTCGGCCGACGGATCAAAACCTAAACTGGGTTTCCGATGCGGAAGGCAGGTGGTGGTAAGTTTGCGGGTTCTGAAAGGAGTTTTACGAGACGTTTGTATGAGGCATCTTTGTTTATTTTGCTTTTATTGGTAAAGGTAAGTACTAGAACGTTCGATAGCAAAGAAACATAACTTGTATTTTGCATATTGCAGATAATGCACCTGAAAGTATGATTTTTGTAAACAGTATTTTTGTTTTTCACAATTGTGATTTAATGATGTGTCTGCCGTAACGACTCTATTGTAGATATGATCAAAAGTGATTTAGTCCAACTAGTAGACAGAAGTTAGGTATACTATGTGATTTTGAAAGCCATCGACTAGTTGTAATTTATGTTTTGCATATAACTACTTGTGTGTGATTGCTATTGTGATGATGCTTAAAGATCAAACAAAACCATCAGCGAAATGAAATGATCAAAATCACACTATTTCGATTACATTCTTTGTGATAAACAAGACAACTTAAACATTCCACCTTTATTACATAATTCATTTCGTACATTAAAGAAATAAACTTATATTTTTATCATCATTCCAAGACTGCAAGTGATGAACGAGTTGAAGAATAAAAAATCAGTCGTTTACCCTACTAAATAAGTGCCGTCGTAAATAAGCAGAAATTCATCACAGGTTTGAATTTGTTTGAAGGACATCAATTTCTAGTCACAAACTTAGTTTGTTACGTAAAACGGTTGACTTTTTATTAAAAATACAAAATATTCTAAGTCAAACTTTAAGTTGTCCACATCAATCCCTGCAGGAACCAGAAACTGTGTATAAATTTGTTATTTTTATGGAAACAAAATATGTGTATTTTATCCCTTATTTGGCTGATACTTATCAGTGATCAGATGAAATCAAACTCCCGGTTTACCACTATGTACTTATTTTAGAGAAGAAATAAAAAAGCCAAGATGAGAACGGTTGATTGAACAGCTAGTATTATTATACATCTTATGGACACCTAACAAATTGAATGATAATAAAACATATTTTTAAAAACAGCTAAAATAAATCGAAACGTGATCAACTAAACATAAATCCCTTGATTTATTCATCCGATATTCTCCCTCGTCTTCGCAATCGGTCCTAACAGCAACGCGAGGTGAATAGCATGGGACAAACATCAAAATCTCGCACAGTCGACTTTTTGGATTCCATTTAGGTCCCATATGAACTGTACAAAATTTCAGCGCAATCAATGAGACTAATTAAGCGCAAGCGGTTCAAAGTTTGCATAGGATTTACTATGGGAAATGTTACACTTACAGAAAAAAAATCACAAAGGTCGTCCTTGTTTCCGTAACCCTTCAGCGCGCGCGCCGTTGTAAAAAGTACAACACTATCAAAAAACCTCGCTTGTCGTATACAGCGGGAGCGCGGTGCAGTTTCAGTTGCTTGATGGCGCGCGTTCTGGAAGGTTAATTCAAAACGATCAAAGTTCCTTGTAGGAAATTTATCGTCTTCCCTTCGAAGACCGCAAAACGATAGGATACCTGTGAAAAAAGTAATTTAATTATTATCGATTAATGATATGACGAATTGCTCATTGCTTTGTTTTATTAGCAGATTTGTAGTAGAGTACGTCACCTTGTCGCACTCCCCGGCGAGATTTGAATGAACTGGATCAGCGTTTCTCAAACTATGGGTCGCGACCCACTGGTGGATCGCGAGCTGATCATTGGTGGGTCGTGAAGGTTTTGGCGATATTGTAGTAAATATTCTCCTTAACTTATAACAAGTTATGTTGTTAGCTATTTTCGTAGTTTACAAACATATACTTCCTTGAAGAATTGGAAGAATTATTTCTAGAAATGCAATTTCTCCCTAATTCCATTCAAACTTTCCTATTACGAGTCTTAATCCGAAACATTTTTAATCTACGATCTGAAATTAATTAGTTCGAGAATCGATTCACATGCGTTCAAAGTCAAAATTCTGAGGATAAAATCTCATATAATCTGCAAAAGATGAGTTCAAGTTATTACTTGTAGTTGCTCTTTTTAGACAAATTTACACATAACAAATGGTTCCAAGTTCAGCAGCTATATTTAAGAAAAAAAATCAAAATACTAAAAAAACATTAAAAAAACAAGCGTTTGGTAAATTCCTCCGAATCTTCTGTTTGTTTTGCTGAACTTATGCTTTAGCTTCTTTGGTAAACTTTTTCTTAATTTCGGTTATCTAAACTTTTACAAAAATCGGGATACAATTGGCGTTATATCTCCAAAAAAATTTTAGAAATTCCATGTTTTCTTTAATCCAAAAATGTGAGATAGAATCTCTAAAATCTGTGAAGTTCTGTAAATATTGCCTAAAATTAGAATGGCTAAATCTGTAATGAAACTAGTCAACTTGTCTAAAATACTTAAGGCATGGAGTTCACGGAAACTGAATATTTGGGCACTTAAACTTTATTTTAACTTTTTCAAAACACAAATAAAACACTGTTATTAAAAAATCAAAAAGGGTTTCGTAACACGCAAAATCCTTGATTGGATATTCCAAGCCTAACTTTACCAAACACCGTATCTAACAAAATTCACGAACGGAGAAAAACGGAGGGGAAATTCGCTGTTTCCATAGCAACTCATACATTGAGCATTTTAGGAACGTGTGATACAAGTGGTCCTTAACGAGATTCAGCGCCTCATGTGAAAAACCTTTGTTTACATATGTTACATACGGTGTTTGGTGAAGTTAGGCTTGATTTTTGACACACCAATAAATTTATATCACAATGAAAATGATCAAATCCAGTTGAAATTTTCTAAAATTTTCTGAAATGTTTTGAAAATACGTAATGGTGGGTCGCCAAATTCCTCTCTCTCTCTCTTCTTGGCGTAACGTCCTCAATGGGACAAAGCCTGCTTCTCAGCTTAGTGTTCTATGAGCACTTCCACAGTTATTAACTGAGAGCTTCCTCTGCCAATGACCATTTTGCATGTGTATATCGTGTGGCAGGCACGAAGATACTCTATGCCCAAGGAAGTCAAGGAAATTTCCTTTACGAAAAGATCCTGGACCGACCGGGAATCGAACCCGTCACCCTCAGCATGGTCATGCTGAATACCCGTGCGTTTACCGCCTCGGCTATATGGGCCGCCAAATTCCATTTCAATCAAAAGTGGATCGCAAGCTGGAAAAGTTTGAGAACCCCTGAACTGGATAGTTCATCCTTACGAAGTTTTGCACACCGTCCATCGTTGCTTTCATCAGTCTAGTCAGCTTCCCAGGAAAGCCGTTTTCGTCCACGATTTCGCATAGCTCTGTGAGGTCTATACTGTCATATGCCGCTTTGAATTCGATGAACAGGTGATGCATTGGGACCTGGTATTCACGGCATTTATGAAGGATTTGTCGTACGGTGGGTAAAGATCTAGTCCGTTGTCGACCGGCCGTCGATGAAGCCGGGCTTGATAACTTCCCACGAACTCATTCGTTTAGGTCACAGACGACGAAAGATGATCTTGGATAGCACAATGTAGACAGCATTCAGAATGGTGATCACTCTGAAGATGTCATGATGTGATTAGGGCAAATCATCCCTTGCTTCCACTCCTTCGGTAGCTGTTTGGTTTCCCAGATCGTGGCTATCAACCGGTGCAGATAGATGGCCAACTTTTCGACGCCCATATTGATGAGTTTAGATATGATACTATCTTTCCCCTATCAAACAGACATACTACTCAAATCGAAATCATCGCACGATTTAACGGTCATTTCGAAAATAAAGTGTGGTTCGGACTGTGCTCGCATGTGTCATGGTGGCGCTGCTGTGCCTACATCACCTCTCAATTTTAAAGACAAATGAACGCGACGCCGATCAATGTTTACATAAAACGACTCGATCATGAACCTTCATTCATATTTTATGAATAAATGACGCCACGGGGGAGTCGTCACCTGCAAAATTGTTACATCGAACCGAGGGAAACAACACCTGCAAAGCCTGCAAATGACTGCTTCGGATTGAGCAATATAGAGGGTGCTATTGAGATGCCAAACGATGTTTTGAAGCAATTTTCATCTAAGTAATATGTCTGTTTGTCTTTGATAGCACACTGCCTGTGGTGATATTATCTGGTAGTGATTCGTCTGTACTGTATCTGTGGGAAATCGAGTAAACAGAATATATACGATTGGAGAACGACTCGAACGTGTTTGTTAATTCACAATCTGAAATACCACAAATTGGCAACGAGAGTGGGATATTTTTGCCTGGAACCGATTGGTTACGACGTGTGGCTTGGCAGCTTGTCGCAGGTAAGTTGATTTTTCTGAAAAAGAGGCGGTTTGTTGTAATGAATGAGTGTTTCATTTTGACTATAGCATTGAGTCGGGGACGACATTTTCTGCTGTCGTCGAGTATTGAGGTAGTGTGAGAGAGAAGAGAAGAGCTGCCACGCAGGATAGTGGTGATCGATTGCTTCCGCGACGAGAAAGCGGGCTTTGGCTACCACGTCTAGACAGTGGTGTGATTGCTACCGCGATTTGACAGCGGCATTGGCTACCACGGCGGGGAAGTGGTGAATGATTGCTACCGCGGCGGGACAGCGCGGCTGCTACCGCGACTTGACAGCGACGTTGGCTACCACGACGTGAAAGTGGTGATTGATACTTGCTATCGTGTTTTGTTTTGATACTGAGATTGGGGCGAAGATTGTTTTCTCGACACCAGGCTCTGTGAAGTTGATTGTTTTTTTCGAGATTAGTTGGACGTTCGAAACATCAGGTAAATAATGTTTTTCTTTTGCTTTACGATACACTGAACAGATTGTTATTTAGGGATGGACAAATCTCGAATGTTCGCAAGTTTGCCGCCTTTTTCCTGCGCAGATGTGCCGCTTACGGATCGCAGGCAAAAGTGGATGACCTGGAAACGCGGTTTTGAAATTTTTCTCAGGGCTGCAAAGGTCGAAGATGCTGCTGAAAAGAAGGATTCGCTTTTGGCTCACGGTGGTTTTGAACTGCAGGATATTTTCTTCAATATTCCGGGAGCAGACGTTGAAGCGAAGGAAGATAACGATTGTTATGCCATTGCCATAGAGAAACTGGACAGCTATTTTGCTCCACAGCGACACGAAGCTCATGAACGTTACGTTTTCTGGGCTATGAAGCCGGAACCCGGTGAGAGTTTGACAAAGTTTTTGATGAGGACGCAAACACACGCCTCGAAGTGCAATTTTGGGAAAACCTCCACTGACAGCTCTTCCATAGCTGTGATTGACAAAATGCTCCAGTTTGTCCCAGCTTCTCTCCGTGAAAAACTACTACAGGCGACGGATTTGACAATAGACGAAGTTGTTAAACAGGTGAACGCTTTCGAGACATCCCGTTCTGCTAGCGAACAGATCAGCGGTCAAGCGATATTGCCAGCGGTGAGTAAAAATACTGAGTCGGTGCAACGAGTGAAAGCATATTGCAAATTCTGTGGAAAAAATCACGGACCTGGACAAAACTGCGCTGCTTGGAATAAAACGTGTGGCAACTGTGGAAAGGTGGGACATTTCCGGGCAGTTTGTTTCAGCCGTATGGGTCAACCTGGAAGCTCAACAGGTTCTAGTAATCAGCCACCGACGAAGTCTGCTATCAAAAGGAATTACAGTCAAACATTTCAGCCTAGTGCAACAGCATTCGGGAAACAACGGCGAACAGGTACTTCCTTTCCCCCTCGGCGGTTGCACGCGATAGCTGATGAGGAAGAAGAAGTAAATATCGAACTTGTCGAAATGGTATCTTCGGCGAATGATTCAGAAGAGCTGGTATGGGTTAAAGTGGGAGGCGTTATCATCGAAATGCAGATAGATTCCGGTGTTCATTCGAACATTGTTGATGACAGAACTTGGGAAATGATGCTGAATAACGGTGTGGAGACATTGGCAAGGGGAAACCAGTCGGACAAGAAGTTCAAAGCGTACGCACAGAGAGATTGCCTGGAGGTGTTAGAAATGTTCGACGCAGAGGTCATCATTAACGATGGAAATAAGGAACTAAAAACAAACGCACGTTTCTATGTAGTGAGAGATGGGCCTCAGCCTTTGCTCGGCAAACACACGGCGCAGCAGTTGGGAGTTTTGGTTGTCGGTCTTCCTAGTCAACAATCTCTACAGAACGTTGGCAGCATTCGACCGTTTCCTAGTGTTCGTGGTGTGAAAATACATATCCCGGTTGACAAATCCGTCCAGCCAGTTGTTCAACGATTTCGGAGACTTCCCTTTGCTACGTTGGAGCGTGTGGACGACAAGCTTAAGGAGTTACTGGCTAAAGACATCATTGAGAAGGTCTCTGAGCCTAGTCGATGGGTGTCACCGATGGTCGTGGTTATCAAGGACAGCGGTGATATACGTCTGTGCATCGATATGAGGCAAGTCAATAAAGCAGTTCTTCGCGAGACGCATCCACTTCCGACGATCGAAGATGTTCGATGGAAGCTCAATGGGGCGGTTTACTTCTCCAGGCTTGACATCAAGGATGCCTTCCACCAATTGGAGTTAGATGACGAGAGCAAACCTCTGACAACCTTCATCACTCACAAAGGTAAGTTTAACTAACAAATGAATGACTTTTGCTTCGAATATACAATGTTTTAATTGGGTGTTTTGTTTCATTACTCAAGGTCTCTTCCGTTACAAGAGACTCGTCTTTGGAATATCTTGTGCACCCGAGGTATTTCAAAAGACCATTGAACAAATTCTGTCGGATTGTGACCATACCATCAATTTCATTGATGACATAATCGTAGTAGGCAGAACTGAGCGGGAGCATGATGAGGAACTCCGCAAGGTTTTGGGTAGGCTGCGAGATTATGGAATTTTGTTGAATCAAGACAAATGTGCATTCAAACTAACTGCAATCGACTTCCTGGGACACAAATTTGATAAAGACGGTATGACTCCTTCTACAAGTAAAATAGAGGCTCTTCAAAGTTTCCGTGCACCAGCTACCTGTGAGGAGGTCAGAAGTTTCTTGGGTCTCGTCAACTACGTTGGTGCATTTATCCCAGACCTTGCTACAATATCATTCCCTCTTAGAGAACTTACGAAGAACAAAGCTGTTTTTAAATGGAATCTGGAAGAACAAAAAGCGTTCGATAAACTACTAAAAGCAATAAGTCATATCGATCGACTTTCGCACTTTGATCCTGGACTAAAAACTAGAGTTGTCGCCGATGCTTCCCCAGTTGGACTGGGAGCAGTGCTTCTGCAATTTTTCGAAGGAATGCCAAGGGTCATATCGTACGCTAGCAAAAGTTTGACCGAAACGGAGCAGCGTTATGCCCAGACGGAGAAAGAGGCTTTAGCTTTAGTTTGGGCGGTTGAGCGGTTTCAAATTTATCTGGTCGGAATTAAGTTTGAATTGGAAACTGATCATAAACCTTTGGAAGCAATCTTTTCACCGGATTCGTCACCCTGTTTAAGGGTAGAACGGTGGGTTCTGCGTTTACAAGCGTTCAGCTACGAGGTGGTTTACCGTAAAGGGAAAGCAAACATAGCTGATTCTCTATCAAGACTTGCTCAATCACAAGTACTGGAACCGTTTGATCCAGATTGTGATGTTTATGTACGTAATGTACTTGAGTTGGAAGCAGTGGATATCGGTGAGCTGGAAAAAGCTTCTAGTGAGGATCCCGAACTTCGGGAATTGCGAGAATATCTTGATCGAGGAGTATGGAACTATACCTCAAGCACTGTCAAAGCTTACCACGCGTTTCGGAACGAGCTCGGCAAAGTAGGAGAATTGGTAGTAAGAGGTTCCAGATTGATTGTACCTGCAAGCATGAGACAGAGGATGCTACAACTGGCTCATGAGGGACACCCAGGTCGAACCAAAATGCAACAACGATTGCGTCTATCGTATTGGTGGCCTGGAATGGATGAGTCTATTGCCCGCATAGTAGATAGCTGTGAAGGTTGCCGTCTAGTCGGTCAACCTGATAGACCAGAACCCATGGAAAGGCGCAAACTGCCAGAGGCTCCGTGGATCGACATTGCTATAGACTTCCTTGGTCCATTGCCCTCTGGAGATTATCTTCTTGTAATTATTGACTATTACAGTCGATATAAAGAAGTAGAGATACTGCAGAAAATTACAGCCAAAGAGACTTCTGAACGGCTTGAGAAGATTTTTGTAAGGCTAGGTTTTCCTCGAACAATAACCCTGGATAACGGACGACAGTTTGTAAGTGTGGAGTTTGAACGATATTGCCGCAATAGAGGAATTATTCTGAACAAAACCACGCCGTACTGGCCCCAAGAGAATGGCCTTGTGGAACGCCAAAACCGCTCTTTGATGAAACGACTAAAAATTAGTCAGGTTTTGAATCGTGATTGGAAGCGAGAGCTTCTTACTTACTTGTCGATGTATTATTCGACTCCACACAGCACAACTGGAAAAACTCCAGCAGAATTGATGTTCGGAAGAAACATCCGCACTAAATTACCGACTTTGAGAGATTTGAGTACTGAAGCGCCGCCAACAGAGTATAGAGACCGTGATTTACAGCAGAAGGAAAAGGGTAAAGTTACCGAAGATCTACGACGCAGAGCTAAACCATCTGAGCTGAATGTTGGGGATGAAGTGTACATGAAGAACGTCCTTCCAGGGAACAAGTTAACGCCTACGTTCAACCCAAAGGTGATGACAGTGGCCGCAAAGCAGGGTTCTCGTGTTACAGTGCAGAATAACGAAACTGGAAAGTCTTACGACAGGAACTCCAGTCATCTAAAAAAAGTAGTGTTTGGGAACAGTGGTATAATGACTATCGGTATTATTACCTTTTATTATTTTTATAATATATTCTATTCACAGGTCAAAACGACGATGAAGATACAAATGCAGAATCGCTTAATGAGGCAAATCCAACGAGTTCTGGGAATATGCATGTGACGATTCCAGAAGTTGAGGATCCACCATCCGAAGAGGTCCCCATAGATCAGGAGATGCCCGATCATCGGAATAGGTCACAGCGTGAAATCAGGAAACCCAAACGTTTTGATGATTGCATTTTAGATTACTAATTACGTGGAATATCTCTGTTTAAAGAAGGGGAAATGTGGTGATATTATCTGGTAGTGATTCGTCTGTACTGTATCTGTGGGAAATCGAGTAAACAGAATATATACGATTGGAGAACGACTCGAACGTGTTTGTTAATTCACAATCTGAAATACCACACTGCCTATAACTGTATCTTTAGGAAATCAAGTAGTTGTAAAGTGTGACAGAATCACGGTGTGTCTGGTAGAACAAAATTATTTAAAAAAATCGGTATCGCTAAAACACCCACCAAACGAAAGCTGAAGGTCCCCTCTTTCATTTGAGACTAAAAGAAGAAAGTTCTATCGGCGGGTCTAGAACATTTTTTTTTTTTCAAATATTACTATCATTGAGGCTTGTGTTTTTTCTTTTTTCAACCTTGAGTAGTCAAATGGGCTTGTATGAGGTCGCCCATTAGTAACGTGTCCTTTTAAAAGAGTAAACGGGTCAAATCAAAAATTAAAAATTTTCCTTACAAAATATTGCTTAAACATAAAGTGCAAAAAAAAAAATATTTAAGGCAGTTCAATGGAATTTCAGCAGTATCTGGGCATATATACAAATAAACTTCGCTTTTTATACATGTGGAAATAGTTATTGCGGCTGCAATTTTCTTTCTTTTTATTGACAGTGTCTTATGATTTAACAGTTTTACGATCAAAGTAGGCCGAGTAATGTCAACAAAAATAGAACATACATCAAAGTAGCTCGGATAACGGGGCACAACATTTGGAAGGTAATTTTTTTGATGATGCAATTTAAATCGTTCAAAAGCATGAATAAAACGATCTAGAAATCCACACCAATTTTATCAATGTGATGGTCTGTCTTATATCCTTGTATGCCGTGGCTCGGATAGAATTATCACATGTCGGTATTTGTTCAATTTGTGCACCTTTATGGTACCTAAGACTTAAACATTTTTAGTTAATTCAGACTATTGTAGTTAGGTATAGCTCCTTACTTTTAAAGAAACAACTACGACAACAATTCCCTAAGTGACGAGGAAAACCAAACCAAAGAGTACGTTTTGTGTTTAAAGAAGTGTTTTTCCGCCACAATTATCATCGAAAGCCGTTAATATTCACTGTTTAAGATTTGTTTAGTAAAATTGTCTAATAACGGGTAATTAGACATAAAAAATATTAGTAACAGTATATCTTTGTGAACAGGTAGCCTTACTCAATTGACAAAAACAGAATAATTAAAGCTACATGTCTAACGATTGATTGATTTTTTGCTATTTTTTTAAATCTGTGTTAACGAGATTTTTAGCCCTTGGCTAGTTCATCTTGGGACCCACGCTTTACTTCCCTTCCGAAGGAAGAACTCACATTTTGCGAGTTTGTCGGGAGTGGGACTCGATCCCAGGTCCTCGGCGTGATAGTCATGTGTTCTAACCATCACACCAGGTCCGCTCCACATCTTCTGCTAGCATCATGGCATTATAGACGAGTTAGCAACTTTTCATTCAATTCTACAGCTTTATTGACATATACACATGTCTTACATTAAAGTACATATGTCTGAGCACATACATATTAATCAGAAAAGATTGAAAATTTCATAACTTGTTCTTGTTTCTACTTGCAGGTTGTTGATATTATGAAAACTTTTTTCTGAAAGATTTCAGAGATAGCAGTTAGTACTACCCCACAAAAAAGTTCGGATTTGCTCATTTAAATTTATCTCATTCAATGGTGGCGAATATACCCATTAGATTTACTCTCTATGAGCTTACATATTATTTGAAACCTTCTACATGGAGTTGCGGCCCTCATAAAGGGCAAACGTGGCAGATCTAGCGCTACTATCGATGACGCAGAAAGAAATTGCTCGTTGCAGTTGTGTTCTAGATGCTACAAGAAGATGATCAAAGGCAAGCAGCTTGTTTGCACTAAAGCTGAAGTACATTGAAACTTGTTGAACATCATTCAGACTTCTCATGAACAGTGTTGCCACATTTTTATCTGTACCGGAGGCTCAAAAATCTTTTTAATCTGTACCAGACATTCGAAAAATCTGTACCCAAAATCTGTACCAAATTTGTACCACATTTGATTTAAAATCGCTTAAAATACACAAAAAAGAGCATTACATTCAGGCTAAACTATAAAAAAAAACACTTAATTTGCGTGTTCTGTTGCCAATTTATGAACTTTAAGAACAAAAATATCAGTATTAAAAATGTTTTAACTTTAAATTTTAATGATTTTTTCTCAATTTCAAAAAATCTGTACCATTCTGTACCTTTTGCTGAAAATCTGTAATCTGTACCGTACAGAATCTGTACCAAAAAATTGAAAAAAATCTGTACTTTTACAGAATAATCTGTACCTGTGGCAACACTGCTCATGAAGTTGCTGAGGTTGCTGAATATTTGCGGGCAAAACCCAGAGATCAGGCTGATCAGATGAAGCTCTCAAATATTCATGAACTACCACCCAGATGGAAACCGGCGTCAAGGAGTGACCAGAACAGTAAACCGATTTTGTTCACCGATGATTTGTTTTTGATAACGAGCCCATAAAGCCACAGCTGCAAAGGCGTGAGTACCCAGCACAACCATGCTGAGGATGACGGGTTCGATTCCCGGTCAGTCCAGGACCTTTTCGTGAAAGAAATTTCCTCGACTTAAATGAGCATGCAGTATTTTCGTGCAAGTCACACGCTATACACATGCAAAATAGTAATTGGCTACCAGTATAATCGTAAGTCAGCTATAGTGGCGCCACTTGCCACTTTAATTTGACTTTAATGGTTAATGTAGGGCAATGCATGCCAATATACATACGTACGTGCTTTAAATATGCAATACGTACAGCTTCAACAGCATGGTTACTTGGGAAAACTGTGGGAGTGCTTGTAGGAGATAAAATAAGAAAATTTCAAACAAATCCTTTCATTTATTCTTATTACATCTCCTACAGTGCTCATAGAACAAGCTAAGAAGCATGCTTCGTCTCTGTAGGGACGTTTTGCCAAGAAGAAGAAGAAGAAGAAAGAAAACATGTGTCTTGAGTACCAGACGCGCATTGAAGTTGAGAAGCTGTTTAAGGAGTATATATGACGAAGTCACACCCCGAAATTTCAAGAGCACAAATCTGAAGAACCAAATGACGGTATATGCTGTAAAGGTGGTCGATTGGTGACCTGCTGGTGCCAGTCAAATACGAGACCCTAAAGACGTATACGCATCTGTCAAAGGATGCAAACACATTATTGGAATCTAGATTTGAATTCAAAGGAACAGCATATAACTCGATTTTATACTCACTGTTCTAGTACTTTCACCACACTGTCCATAAACACAAAACTGTCATCTGCTGGATTTCCCATTCACATGGTAATATTGTGCTTTTATACACATAATATAAAAAATATATCGTCGGAAATTCATGCTTGCAATGGAAAAACAGTGTTTTGTCATAAATGTGTTCTTCGAAAAAAAAAAGAAAAAATATCATTTTTTTCAAAAAAAAATTGTTCTAGACCCGCCGATAGAACTTTCTCCTTTAAGTCTCAAATGAAAGGGGGGACCCTTAGCTTTCGTTTGGTGGGTGTTTTAGCAATACCGATTTTTTTAAATTAATGTTGTCCACCATTAGAGATTTAGGAGTTATTCTTAATTCTAAGTTAGCATTCACTGACCATTATAATGCCATAATCCATAAAGCAACAAATATGCTGGGTTTTATAAAGCGTTTCGGATATGTACAATTTCAAGGATCCATATACGATTTAAACAATGTACATAGCTTTTGTCAGATCGGTTCTAGAATACTGTAGTATAGTTTGGTCTCCCTATATGATAACACATGAAGAACGAATTGAATCAATACAATAGCAGTTTCTCTTATGGTGAAGATATGACGAAGCCACACCTCGAAATTTCGAGAGCACGAATCTGTAGAACCGAATGTCAGTTTGTATTGTGGATTTACCGGCTACTTGCATTCTACCGGTCGCTTCAGTATGGCCTCCAAAGTAGCCGTTTTATAAAAAAGAGTAACTTAGAAATGATTTTAAACATTTTTATTGTATGCGCTATTCACAGCAAATAATTTTGTAATATCGAGGCGCGTAATTTCTGGCGATGTATCCATTTTTGAATGTAATTTCATTCGGTTACATCGTTTTCCAACATTTATCACACTCACTATGTACACCCTGGTTGGCACCGGAAAGTGTCAACAAACCCATTCCAGCAAACACTCAGAAGCAGTATCATATTTATCATCTACCTCCTAACTCGGCGAAATAGCCGAGAGGTAAGGGATACACCTCTCAATCAACAGATCAGTGTACGAATCCATGCCAATATTTTACTTATATATGATTCATCAATCGTTCCGGTTCTAGCGATTGCTAGACCCACTTTCAAGCTGTGGCGGCTGATTTGCTGCGTAGAATGGATGTAATCGACTGATGTGCATCGAAAATGATGTGATATTACAAGAATTTTTTTGCTCTGTTCCTCGTTGCCACTAGCTACTCAGCGACATTCATTTTTTGACAATCAAGTTGATTTTTATATGAAAACGGCTACTTTGTAACGGCTACTTAAGTAACCGGTAGAATACAAGTAGCCGGTAAATCCACAATAATGAAAAGTTGATCGATTGGTCATCACTAGCGGGTAACCAATCGATCATTTTTTCAGCGCAAACGGACATTTGGTTCTTCAGATCTGTGCTCTTGAAAATTCGAGGTGTGGCTTCGTCATATCTTCACCTTATATGCTTTACGCAATCTAGGCTGGACCACATTTCCTTTGCCTTCATATAAGGCTCGATGTTTGCTTTTAGATATCCAGACCTTGAAGAAACGCCGCGAATTTGCTATGGTCTCATTTGTGAATGATATTGTATCGCAACGCATTGACTCGGCAAATCTACTATCGTGTATGAATTTTCATGCTTCAACCAGACAGTTGAGAAATAGAAATCTATTTGCTTTAAACAATCATCGAAGAGATTATGCCAAATTTTAGTCCTTTAAGGTGAAACGGGACGCCGTGTTATTTTTCCTATCTTGCCTCTCTTTCTAACTATTTGCCTAGCGATTTTGAACATGGTAATCTCGAGTTCTATCGCACTGAAGATGCTGAAAACCAATCAGCATATGCACTGCAAGTGAGATTACCATCTTAGTAGCAACAGAGCAATGGCGGATATTTCCTCGACCTCTCTTTACAACCAGCACTGTGTATCAATTGATTTGACCATATCACGATCAAATTTAAGGAAATATTTCAACTCTTTAATATATAATAGGATATAGATACAGCCTAGGATACAGCCTTAATGGCCCGTTTACATATTTGCTAATTCTGGGCGACACTACACCACAGAGAACAGACGTCCAATCTCATGTAGTGCAGTTGTGTAAAGCATTGCAACGGTTGGTTTGAAATAACTGGGAATGAGGCCATAACGCGGCGCTGTCAAATTTCGAATCGGGGTACAAATTTTCCGTTGTTTTACCTTTTGGCGCTAGTGTCACCTAGTGTGCACCCTAGTATAGTTCCACCAAGCGAATGTGTTGGTTTTACTTGGAAAACATACATTGAATTCTTGTTCAACTTGTTTCTTATTGAAAATAATGAAACTTATTATCAATGGGTTGCTCAAATTTTGTTGCTGGATTAGTGAAATAATCATAAACATCTTGTTATTTAAGCAAATACTGCTCAGAGTCTGAGTAGGAAAATTTAAAGGTGCGCTAGTGAAATATTTCTTCAGAAAGCGCCATCATGGTGTCGAAACAAGTTTTTGAGTGGGAAAGTCACCGTCGTTGTCGCTACTGAGCTTGTTTTCCCTTTACACAAGATTTTGAAGCAATTTTGTTCGAGCATGTTCGTCTGTTCTCTGTGACTACATTTTCTAGCAGTATTGGCGCCAGTTTAGCGCAATGTAAACACTTTTTAGCTCACAATAAAATAATCATGACAAATTCAGAAGCTTCTGAATTTGGTCACATAGAACAGACGTCCAAGCTCATGAGGTGTGTTTGCGTAAAACATTGCAACGGTTGTTTTGAAATGACTGGGAATGTGGCCATTACGCGGCGCTGTCAGATTTCGAATCGGGGTACAAATTTGCCGTTATTTTACATTTTGGCGCTAGTGTCGCCAAGTGTGCACTCTAGTATAGTTCCACTGAGAGAATGTGTTGGTTGTCCTTGGAAAACAATTTGTGTATTATTGTTCAACTCATTTTTAATTGAAAAGGTTGAAACTATTTGCCAATTGGTTGCTTTAATATTGTTGCCAAATTGGTGAAACTCCAATACACTTATTGTTATTCGTCCAAATACAACGCAGCCTCTGAGTAGGATAATTTGAAGGTACGCTTGTGAAATAATTCATAGGTTAGCGCCATCATGGCGTCAAAGGGAGTTTTTAGGTGGGAAAGCCACCGTCCATGTCGCTACTGTGCTTGTTATTTTCTTTACACAAGATTTTTAAGAAATTTTGTTCGAGCATGTTCGTCTGTTCTCTGTGATTTGGTGCTAAAACTAGTGGACAATAATGAGGATATTATAATATAATATAAATATTATGACAGTAGATTGAAAAACCTCGATTTCACACAAATATCTGTGAAAACATATTATGCCTCTCAAGAAAAATCAGAATATGGCGATTATCTGCCTCTGGCTTCTGATATCAGCGCGACAGTCACTAATCATAACAGCGTCACCAGATTTAAAAGTATCTAATTCCACTATATGGGGTTTAACAGCAAGAACACTCATTCCACTGAGCTACTCTTGCCGTTCGTCACAAATACATTCAAAAACATCTGTCACTTCGCGAAACCCACGTGCTTTTGTTTTTGGCGGGAACACTTTTTCTTTTGTTTTGCCTTGCGACTGTCATGCGGCGGTATGCTTTGCGAGCATACGACCGCCGCAGGACTCTAATAAAAGATAAGCGCGACAATATTTTACCGGTTTGTTTCGGTGAAATCTTTCACAGAATTCTGCGATATAATCTTAATGTGTCCGATACATTAACGGTCTGCTAGACGAATTGTCGGCTAATTATGCCATCACGCCAATTTATTGACAGATAAGGAAGTGTTTACATTACGATAGTTTGGTACCAACACAGTCGGACAATTTATTGTCCCAGATTTGGCAGCTAAACTTTTAGCGGCAATGTAAACGATACTAGCGTGGAATAAATTGTCCGACAGAATATTGGCACGCATTATTATCACATATGTAATCGGGCCATAAGTATATATCATATAGACTACGTTATGATTGACGAAATAAATAAATAAATACCATGAAAAATGCGTGAACGTAGGGCCGTTGCAGGTAGTCGAAGACGCAACTGGTCGAGGATTAATTTCTCTGTGGATTAATCCAGGATTTAACCCTTTCCTTCCCACGACTTTGAACGGCTATTTCTATGCCAAGAAAGCGTTTCCGAAAAAAGTGCTTGAACAAAAATTATTGTAATACACGGCGTGTGTATGGGAAAGGTTTATAACAAAAAATTGGGCATCGCCAAATTTTTCGCTATTCAAAAATAGAGACTTCCAGCTTTCATTTGCACGGTCCCTCAAAAAAATCCACCGAGGGATCTCGAACAACTTTTTCAGAATACTGTTTTTCCCCATACAAAATGAACGGTTCCAAATTAATCCCTATTTCTACTTAACAAACATACCCAATTTTTGTATGAAAAAGTTCCCCCGATGGAATATTTCGATGTTGGGCTTGAATGAAAGCTAGTAGCGTCAACTTTCACGTAACGTAAAAATTAGCGATGCCTATTTTTTTGTAATAAATTTCTTATACCAGACACACCGTGAATATGGTCAAATTTTTCGAAATCAACGAAAAAAATTTAGTTGTAAATCAATAGTATTTTGATTGTTTATCAATAGTTCCACTATTGAAACAAGTAGTTGGGAGTTGGGTATACCTAATGGGATTACAATCATATTCTAAAAACTATTGCATCATATTCATCTGATACCGTTTGTCTCGAGTTCGTCGAAAATCAATGGTGCTCTAGAGCAACCATGTGAAGTAGAGGGTTAATCAGATGAATTGTAATTTGTAATTGTAATTGTAATTGCTCAGTCCACACCCAGGCCGACAACTGTCAGCCCATCTGCTTGTAGGCAGATGTGGACCTACTAAGCCTCCCCCGTTAACATGTCCTACACCGAATTAGCACACCGGGATCTTCCACAGGCAGGCGCTGGCGTTACCAGTCCCAACAAGTGTCAGATACATTCAATAGATGGGGTAGAGGATATAAGAAGATGTGGGAATAGGATGGGAAGAGGCAGAAAATGAAGAGATAGTAGAGAAGTTTCGATTTTGTTGCTGAAACGAGAAAAAGAAAGAATGATAAAGAACATTAGCGATATGTTCATAGATTTTGATTTGGTCGATAATTTCTCATCTATTTTGTTTCCATATCGTTGCATCGGTGACCATTTTCATCGCCTTTCTAGTTTTTGTTAGGGCCAACTCGCGTTTTTTCGTCATGTCCTCTTTGCCGGTTGGCGACGTTCGGGATGTAAGTAGAAAAGCATGCATTTAATATGATTAGTACGACAGTAATTGTGATTGCTCAGTACTTCCAGCCCATTTGTCCGCAGTACATATCAGGCATCCCGTTTTAACAAGTCCTACACAGAATTAGAAACCCGGATCTTCCACAGACAGTCCTAACTAGTGTCAGATAAGTTCAATTGAGGATAGGAAGCGGCAAAATGAGAAAACAGTAGAGAAGGTTTGATTCATTGGTAGCTGTGTGATGTTTGTCTGACATTTTAAAACTATTTTACGTAAGTGTTTAACTCTCCACCCCAAATTTAATACCGGAAAAATATCTGATCAGATGTATAGTTTGGCAATACTTTGTCCACATTGAAATGCTTTTGTTAATACATCTTTTATCAAGAAGGAATAAAGTTGTTTACTGTTATAAAATAATTCAGTTAAAGACAGCTAATGTATTAATACAATTGTAATCCAGAATAAACCCACAGAAAATGTCTCAATAAAAAGTTAACTCTAGTTCAACTAACTACACAAACTAAAAAGTGTTATCATATTTTACCAATGATTTCATCCTAATCTTGACCCTAACATAGTTATGCGCTTAGTGTAAGTAGACGCCGCTTATGATCTTGGTTGGACAATGACCAAAAATAGTGTTGTTTCGACAATAGTCACATACTATGCCCTACGACATTGACGATTCTATTGTCTATGGCTCACCTATTTCGTGCCACCCAGCAGGGACTTGGTCTGGTACCCAATTCAGTATATCTGCTCCACGTAATGTACCGCACCTCTTTTGATTTGTGATATATTACGCGGAACATTACTCTCTTCATTCGGATAGCGGCTATGTAACCCATTGGATTAAAAGCCTCCATCCAACATGAAGCGATTAATCGGAGACTGAAGACTCTATACCAAATTTGGCTCAGAGACAGGTAATCAGTGAGGTCAGTTTTTCTCGTTTGTCAGAGACGATTGATACGTATTAAGACAAACTTTCCACTGCATCTGCCAGCAATAATCGGTGATCGATCAACATTCCGAGTACCCCAATTTACACAAGAATGCCAAGGATCACCGCTCATGCTTTACAATACAGCTGGAAAAACTAGAACAACACCTGGCCACAATGATGCATAAAGCACTAAAGCGGACCGGAAGTGTTGGTGAGCCAGCCCCCACCAAGTAGAGGGTTAATCAGATGAATGTCTGAAAAAAAAAAATTAGAAGGGCCAAAGGTTTTGGAAGGTCACTTGAGACGATCATCTACTTCTTCTTCTCTTTGGAATCTGAATTAGTTTTAAATATTTTGGAATATAGTAAAATTAATTCTATAAGGCTTTAAATTTTGTACTTTGAAGGAATGTGTTCATACCCGAGAAAACTGATAATGAATGGATACCCTTTAGAAGGTAGGGGTAGGCGGGGCATTATGGACACCCGGGGTAGAATGGACACTAGGGTGGCCCACACTTATATGAAAAACAAAAATTTCAAAAACTGCCAAGTCTTACCTCCTAAATCAGTTGTTTTGGACTCCCAGAAGCTACGTTCAAAATTTGAGCAAAATCGGTTGAGCCTAAGGGGGCGCTCAAATCGCTTGAAGTTTGTATGGGAAAACTTGGCCAAATGTATGCAGAAATTTTAAGTTTTCGAATTTTGCCGCTAGGTGGCGCTGTAAGCGTTCAATAATCAAACCCTTTGGTATTATTGTAGGTGACTATATTCCAAAGAACTTTGTCAAAGACCGTGAAGTGATCCGACGGCTGCGAAAAAAGTTATACCCTAGGCAAAGTGAGGCAAAGTATTGAGATTTCATTATTGATATTATTCCTTTACATGTATTAGAAAAACAACAATAAAGTTTATCCTCACTTTACCTAGGGTATAACTTTTTTCACAGACGTTGGATCACTTTTCGGTCTTCGACAAAGATTGTTTGGCATATAGTCACCTACAATAATACCAAAGGGTTTGATTATTGAACGCTTACAGCGCCACCTAGCGGCAAAATTCGAAAACTTAAAATTTCTGCATACATTTGGCCAAGTTTTCCCATACAAACTTCAAGCGATTTGAGCGCCCCCTTAGGCTCAACCGATTTTGCTCAAATTTTGAACGTAGCTTCTGGGAGTCCAAAACAACTGATTGAGGAGGTAAGACATAGCATTTTTCGAAATTTTTGTTTTTCATATAAGTGTGGGCCACCTTAATGGACACCCTCAATATTTTGAAATATGCGAACTTTTTTGAACTTTTAATGAATAGAGAATATAGTCTATTTGTCTAAAACGTAGTTTCAGGAAATAAACATTTGAAATTAAAATTATACTTGATTGTACACGAAAAAGTTGCGTCCTCCGTTTTTTGTGCATGGAAATTATAATTTTCACACCATCTAAAATAAGATTTAGTGATTAATTTATTGCAGGTCGATTAAAACCTGATATTTCTAGAACACATGCAAGTAGTTTTGCTGTATCTACATGCTTAACATGTTTATATTTTCTTCTTTTTATATCAAAAATCAAGTTTGGAAATATCTTCTGCTGCCGAAGCAAAATGGACACTCACCTTTTTGAAAGAAGCGGCAAAGGAAAAATATAACCTAAATCACAAACCAACCAAATTCTTCGATTTCAGTATATTTTCGGTTAAATGTTCACTATAGTAGACATAGGGTGAAACAAATTGGTCAAAAAACGACATCAGTGGAAAATAGTTGTTATAGGCACAGTTGTACATGCCGACAAAAACGAAGCTTTATTCAATACAGCCTGAATTTAAATTAACTGAACAAAAATGAACTACTTCGGCGTAATATTCATCCACAGTAGTTGTTTTTAATGAAATTACTTTATAGGTGTAAATAATGTACAAAATTCGAAAAAGTCTCATGGTGTCCATATTGCCCCATGGGGGTGTCCATTCTGCCCCGTATGCTTGAAGACGGTCATGAAAAACTAACATTTTTCAAAACATTTTTTGAAGTGGATAAATAATTTTTCTTCGTGAGCATTCTTATGCAATAGATGCTAAATAGACTTTAAAAGGATACATGTATCAAAAAACTAAACTTTTTTGACATCTTGCCAGGTAAAGTTGGCAAAAACCTTAGGGTGTCCATATTGCCCCGCCTACCCCTATGTCACAAAACTACTGATTCACAGCTCTATCCTAAAACAATTGAAATAAGGTATTGGTTCGCTTATTAAGCATATGGATCCCATTTTCATCCTACTAATAACAAAGGTTTGAAGCGCTGTTTGTTTTGTTTCTTAGTCTTATATGTTTTTGTTAGAAGTGAGCACGCATGAAACCAAAAGAACTGAATCAATCGGTTCTATAATCGCATGTTTTCGAATAGGATGAATTTGGGAGCGTGAGATTACTTACTCATACTCTACATTGTTTCTACATAAAAGAAGTAAGATATACAGGGGATGGCCAAAATGTTTGGGATAGGCAACTTTTTTTCGCTCACAAAAAAGTTCAACATGCTTTAACTTTTCGTAGAGTGCTTAAAAAATCTCAAATTTTGACTGTTTGTCAACCTATTATATGTGCATCTTTGGTACAAATCGATTGATCAATCTTTCGCAAAGTTAGAACCGTTCGGGTAAAACACTATTTTTTAGACAACTCATTTTTGAGCTGTCATATCTCGGAAACCAATGAACCGAATTGAATGAAATTTTGTACTTACACTAACAATATATAAATGCTTCTTAAACTATTAAAACATAGATACCTTTTGAACGTTGAAGAAAGTTATCATGGATTGACACTTTTTGGATTTTTCTCGAAAAAAAATGTATTTTTTTACGTCAATGTCAATAAATTTTAGTGTTGATGTCCAAAGGTTTTCCACTTCTGTTCTCAAGTTATCTTTAATCAGATATATTGGAGCCTATTTAGATTAAAGGAAGAACACATTTAGTAATTTTTGTGTGGTATTGTAAATTTGACTTATTTTCCCCTATATGGGTAAAAGCTTCAACCCGGTATAACTTAATTCGCCGTGAGAAAATATTACATTTTATAATGTTGTATTAGGTATCAGTATATTGTTGATAAACGTTAAAAAATTCATTCAATTCGGTTCACTAGTTTCCGAGATATGACAGCTCAAAAATGAGTTGTCTAAAAAATAGTGTTTTACCCGAACGGCTCTACCTTCGCAAAAAATTATTCAATCGAGTTCAAATTTGTACCAACCATGCACATATAATAGGTTGATAAGCAGTCAAAATTTGAGATTTTTTGAAGCACTCTATGAAAAGTTATAGCATGTTGAACTTTTTTGGGAGGGAAAAAAAGTTGCCTATCCCAAACATTTTGGCCATCCCCTGTATAATAAATTAGAGCTGCATTAAATAAACTGCAAAACAGCGAAAGCAGAACTGAAAAAAATATGGAAATCAAACAAGAGCTGCAAAAAAATTCTATTCTAAAAGTTGGAATCAATTACGACTAGGGTTCGAATTGGTAGAATTGGTATTTATGATCTAACCACGTTAACGGGCTCCGTTAAAGATCAAGCATTTTTAAAGGCCCTTAACAGCCCTTAACCATTTATCCATCAGCACGGGACCACGGGACGCATGACACTTTGGATTGGGGTTTCATGTTTGATGGACTTATGCTTTCGGAACAGGGGGTTTGTGCTATTGAGGGCCGGCAGCTACACGGACAACCTCAAGGAAGTTAGAATGTTAACATGTATACATATCTCCTGAGTTGAGAAAAATTTTCTAATTTGTTAACAACGCCTGGTAGTTGTTATTTGTCGACTAAAAATTCAAGGAAACAAATAAAAATCATCTCCACCAACCACATCAATCTGCATATCATCCCCGTTGCATGCATCTTCTAAAATAGAGAATAAATATTCACAATACACACATTCGCAGATCCACGGATATACAACTTCGCTGGAGACCTGCCCCTTGTTTACCCCCTAAATTGCGACGCGTGTGCGGTGACGACAACGATGACTTTTTTTTCTCTCACCTGTTGTTTCTAACCGTGTGTACCTACATTAAGTAGGGTGCGGGCACCAGTTTTGGCCAGTCTAAGGGAAATCATTTTTATAAAAATAACCAATAATCCTATGAAAACAACCAATGCGTCAAAAGAAAGGTTCCAATCTATATTTTGAAGGAAAAATGCAGAAATCATGCCAATACTTGATTTTTGTATTAAAAGTGGCACTGGCCAAAATAGAAGCTCTGCCGCAGTTTTGGCCATATTCTTAAGTTTGGTTTCTATTTTGGCCAATCACGTGTATTTCTTATGGGACTGGCCAAATTAGAAGCACCCTGGCCAAAATAGATATATGGGAGCAGATTTTTTAAGGAAATATATTTTTTTTCTTCCAGTTTTTAATCAAAATGTGTGGTTTTCACAGCTGTCATCATCATATTGTATTAGGATCTACTAGTAAAAAATAAATTTTCGCCGATTTAGATCGCAACAGGCTCAATACCGCACTATGGCCAAAACTCCGGACTGGCCAAAACTGAAGCTTCTACCCTATATAGGTTGTTATCATCACGTAGTCCAACTCTTCCACTGACTGTTGTAGGCATGGAACGGACCCTCAAAATAGCTTCAGCCAAAGCAGACTATCCCGGTCTCCAATATGTTCTCGATACCGGTCTCAATCGGCATCAGGTATTTTGCATATACAGTGATGGTCAGTATGTGCGAAACAATGTGGATACAAAGAGGCCATATTCAAAAATCTCTGTCGGTTAATTTTCAATTAATCAATTAAATGGAATTTCAGCAAAGCTTCTATTGTAACCTGAATTTTACACATTTTCTTTCCTCGACTATCTAGCTATTCAAAATATAAATAGAAAAGTCTATTGATATTTTGAGTATTCCAACCCTGGCGAATATTGAATTTTACCTGAAGGTAAATACTACGAAGCTTAACAGAGTTATCTCATATGTTTACTAGTAAAGTCTTTGCATCAAATTCAACTTTTAAGATGGGTTATTTAAAATACAAAAACTTTAATCATCATTCAAGTAATAATTCATTTTTATGAAATATAGCATTGAAAACTTTCGTACGAAGTTAGATCAAATTTTGTTAACTTTAAAATTTTGATCACATGTTTTTGATCATTGTGTAATGTGTATGTGTCCTTCAGATTAGTTTATAATCATTAGTGTGGGTCAACGGAACCGTTTTCTCAGATCAAAGCTTTTTTGGTAAACATTACGTAAATATAACCGATCGTGCCCAAATTTTGCACACTTATTTGGGTCCTGAAATGGGATCAAAAAAACTTTGATCTGAATGGGATACCATTGAATTTTTCATTTTTCCATGTAAACGATGACCCACTCTAATAATCATGTATGTTAAGCAACTTATGTTCAGCACTGTAGCACTACCTGACTTGGGCTTCCTCAGTATCCAAGAGCCAGACTCAAATAAAAACAACCACCAGAACCGGAATCCGGTTTGATTAGTTTTCACTCGCATCGGATACAGGTAGGTATATGAGTATGTCATTTTGGTGGCCTGATACGAGAATTCCAGCCAAGTTCAAATCAGGACTGCCAACGCACGGTCAGCGCTGATCAGTGCCGAGTCCGGCAGTGGCGCGATCAGTCGATCTTCCTTCTGTACAGTGGTACTAGAATTAGAAGTTAACCTTTAGTGAGATAAGTTCTGCTTGAATACTGTGCGGGTGAATTGGTGGTGCAGTTCCAGTGAGATAAGAAAAAAAAATGCCGGAGTACGAGGTGGGTTGCTGCTGCTGATAAGCTAGTTGAAAGATAATTCAAAACGCTATTCGAGTGTTAAGGTCTGAAGAAAATTCAGTGTTCAATATGTAAAAAAATAATTTTAAGAACAGAAATAACATGAAAAACACGAAAGTTTTCAAACTTGAACATTTTAAAAACTATGTTGAAATCTTATGATCACAGACTTTTGTCGAGATGTTTATTCTAAAACTGATTTTCTATAATAACATAAGACAGTCAGTTGCGGTCAAACGTTAACCGCCGATTAAAAAAGTCGCTTTGAGATATTTTGCAATCCTGACTATAAGCATATTCGAATAAATTTCCTGTTACTAACGGGATATAAACTGGACGACGAGCCCCCACAAATGGAATTTATTGAAGCTATAACACTGGTCGTCAGTAGAATTAGAACCAACACTCATATAATAAAGTGCCGCGTTCAGCTCTTCTAATTGATTTCTGTGATTCTTACCAAGATGCTACTAATCTTATGCTTCGCTAACTCGTCTTTTCTTGACCCTGTGTAATCAGCCTATTACCAGTATAATCAATTAAAAATGTTTAAATCACCTTGGTTATCTTAAAATCCCGATATTCTACAGAAATATTCAGTTCAACAAAGTTGTTCAGAAACCCAAAAGAAATAATCTTTTAAACCTACTTTCCAACTAACTTCCACCAAATTTGTACTATTGGTATCTCAATGGACAGGACATGCAAGCTTTAAATTGAGAGTTGCATAATATGTACGTATCTGGACAAAGGTAAAAAAGAGCAAATACCTAACATGACTCTTCAAAATAAATAATACCGGTTTTCTCAACCCGATGAATATTAATTTTATTTTCTGTGATAAGTAACAACAGCCCATATTTACTCACTCACATTCAAAGTTCTAAGCGTGCCTGTTGCTTTATAGTTGTTTTTTTGCTTTTCACTTTCGTGACGAATGGATGCGTTGTTTGAATAATGAAAAGCTGTTGTTTTTCTTAGATTGCTTGAAAAAGCATTATTTTGTTACCCTTTCAACATCCTAATTTTAAGATTAAACGTTCCATTTATATGAAAACTCTTTCGAAATAACAAATGTTTCCCACTGATTTAACCCTATAGTATCTGTAGTCTGATTATACGTACCATAGACTGTTTGGCCACTTCAGTAACCTCCGAGATGCTTCAGGGGAACTGGTAGCATACTACTTGTTTAGGCTCGGCCATGAACCCGACGATTTATAGATGGAACGATGGACTGGGAGAACTGATACTGGGGCCAACCCATGAAGGGAAGGAAGAAAACACTTAGCTGCTAATATTTGAATATTTCTTTAAATGGTTTACTGTTAAACTGTTTAAACCGTTGAAACACAAGCCGATTTCAGCTTGTAGTACCGTTCTTCAACTGTCAAATGCTGGGGAAGACTGGACATTTGCAGTTCTGATGTTCACCGGAACAAAGGTCGCACATATAATTCGATGTCACTATTTAATACCGTAATACGGCATACAAAGACTTCCAAAATTCACTCTTGGACGATAGAATCTTCGGATTCTATCTATAGTCCTGGTTGATGGAAGCTTCCCAAAGTTCACGGGTCTTGTCGTCCGGTGAACTGCTGATCTAACTTGATTAGATTATCGACGTAACGGGAAGATTCATCCACCAAACTGCCCAATTCCTTTAATTAGCTTTTGGAAATCTTTAAGGATCCCAATGCAATGATATGACATTGGTAATCATTAGCTGGTTTCCAAACCGCTCTTCAAGGATCTCCCATGCTCTTGCGTAATCGTTACTTTATAGGGTTTCTTTGTTGGTGACAACTTCAGCAGGAGTTTTCCAGGTTCTAGCTTTGAAGCGTGGCCATGCTTCAAAATGTCCATCAAAAGTTGGTAAGGGTATAGGATAGGAATGGGTGTTGACTATCACTGGTTGACGGACGACGTTGATGGCATAGAATTGGATGATTCCCTTTCTCAGAATCTTCTATCATCGATCCTATCTTGACCAAGGTTTCGTTGTATAGATCTTCAATTTTGATATATTTCTCTTCTGAACTTGTACAATCTCTTCTTCCGCGGAAGCGTTGATAAAATTATGGACGTCATTGTACTCATGGGGGCCGTGCAGGTTCTTCGCGTAAACTCTCAGAAGGGGAAGTGAAATATTTCTGTTCTTGTACTCAGCGGTGTTCAGGGGACTGATGATTCTCGTAACCTTTGCGTTTATCTGGCTTCACTTCATGGCAACGAAATTTTTTCATCTAGGTGATCTATTCCGAAAATGGATCGGAACACCCTACTGCACAGTGGTCCAGGACCCAGATTTACGAAGAAAGATGCATTCAGCGCCTTCAAATGATTTTTTCGACAAATACGGTCTTCTACAAAGTTGTTCCTAAAGGCCCACTTTTCAATGTACATAAAAAATAGGGTGGTACATATTTTCGAAGGAATTGGGAACCAAATTTTTTTATTAGCAAGAATTTCTGTATACATTTTACGGCGAAGTAGTAGATCTATCGATTTAGAGCAAGTTTGCTGAATACGTTTATTATGTACACACTATAGTGTGTATCGTATACGACGCAAATTTAATGCATAGAACGTAAGCAATTTGATGACGTAAATTTATAGGTTTTTTGACTTAATAATACGTCATTCTTGTAAAACTGAGTTCAATATAACGTAAACGATTTGAGAACCGTGCGTCGTCACGTTTCATATATGACGAAAAATTCAATTAAATGTGACAGAAAATTACGTCACTTGGACGTTTAAATTTACGTTATATGTGCCGCTTGCATCCAAAGTGACGCAAATTTACATGCATTTTTCTAAGTGTGTACATGATAGGTAAATGCAAGAATGACTTATTCACCTAATTTTCATCTTACCATTTTCATCTTTTACTTTATATATAAATTATTCACACAAAATACTACCAATTCGAAGTTTATGCTACTTAGCAACATGTAATGTTCAAAACAAATATGCGTTATTATTTGTTCTTCAATTGCTCCGAAAAAAAATCAAATAAAAAAGTTATTGTAAAAACGTTTTTGGAGGGGCCTCCCTGAATTGTCCTACTACGTTCAAACTAAGAGCTAGAGAAAAGGTGTCTTCGGCAAAGTTGCTAACAATAGCATTGCCTACAACTTGGTAGGCTACAAGTTTGGTGAAGAACTCGATCACATTTGACTCAAAATTAAGAAGTTGTATTCCAAATTTGTGTTAAGACGTGGACTGCCCTACCCGGGCAGAGTTCAAGTACTGACGATCAAAATGTGATATTGGTTTGTTTGAGATAAGAGGTAAAAGTACTGAAAATAATAGCAAAAATTAGTTCTTGAACCATCTAACCAATAGCAAAATATGATATTTGATGATCAATCAAATAGCTCACTGCTATTGGCTAGATCTTACCAAGAGCTAAATGTGCTACGATGATGATGTTCCAGGAGTAAAATTGAGATATTATTTTCAGTACTTTTACCTCTTTTCTCAAACAAACAACTATCACTTTTTGTTCTTCATATCAAAACATGCTATTATTGAGCTTTTTTCCTCTGCTTGGTAATCAATTTTTTTTAAAGATGCAACAAACAAAATTTGCATTTAATGCAAACAACTTCTCTGAACACACCAAACGCCTGAAATTATTGATAACAGAGATATGGATTTTCTTCCTGCTAAAACGTTAATTCGGACCATTGTGCAAGGTTCTTATGTTATAATTTCCGCTTGGTTGAAGTGGGTTGTGAGATAGTCTTGTAATACAAATTATTCACTTTCTAAATGCTTCAAAAATACGCTCAAAATTGAAGGTGGCCCATCTTGCCCCGCGGTCGTTTATATGGAATGTATCGCATGAGAAAAATGGCTAAAAACCCTTTTTTATCTATTGTGTTAATATTTTCTCAATAAATACCCTCAACTTTTGTATATTTGTGCTAGCTTATTATGTAAAATAAAGCGCCTTGATCGCTGCTAAGGTAGGTCTTCCTTCGGAATAGTTCGACGAGACTATTAATCTGGTTATGAGGATCTTTTTTACCATCTGGGCTTCGATTGCAGGTGAAAATAGTAAATTCTCGCGTTTAGTATCATACGGGCGTATTTACAATGATCGATTTCTCTTTATCGATTTTCTCTTCGGATTATGGAAATACGATCATTATCCGGATGATCTCTCTGTGTGTTTCGGTGAAGGGCGACTAGGGTCTAGGACTAGCACCTAATACAACAAAATCAACTGGAAATTATTTATTTGCTGACAAAAGAGAAAATCGATGAAGAGAAATCGATCATTTTAGATACGCTCGTATGATACTAAGCGCGAGAATTAATCAAACTGCAGATTTGCTAGAACAGAATTCGGCTGTAATCGCCGCTTGACGCAATGTCGGGAATAGATGTCGGTTTTTCAGCATTTGGTGAATCCAATTGGAAATCATTGAAGATATACCATGACCCCGTGCGGCTTCCAATATGGCATCGAAAGGCACGTTGTCAAAGGCACCCTCGATATCTAATAAAACACCCAAGCAGGATTGCTGTTGAGCAAATGCCTTCTCGATATCGTAAACAACTTTGTGTAATAGAGCCACAGTGGACTTTCCAGATTGGTAAGCATGTTGGTTCACATGAAGAGAGGCACATTGGCCAGATGAATATCACGGATGTGATGATCTACAATGCGTTCTAAGCATTTCAGAAGAAAAGAGGTCAAACTGATAGGTCTGAAGCTCTTTGCTTCTTCATACGACGCATGATCCGTTTTCGGCATAAACGTTACGATAATATCCCACCAGGATTTGGGAATATACCCTGTAGCAAAACTGCATACAAGTACCGTAAACCGGGGTCAAATTGATCTCCGGGTCGAAATTGATCAGTCGTTTTACAGTTAGTTTATGCATGCTTCAAATAGTTTCCCCACAAGAATCGAGCTGTTTGAATCAGATACTTTACGATATTTGTAAGGAAAATATTTAAAGTATGTTTAATATAACTGATAAACGTCTGATCAATTTCGACCCGGAGATCAATTTGACCCCGGTTTACGGTACCGTGAGGTGCCCTAATTTCACGCGGTCCAAATTTCGCTCACTGATGATATTTAGTGATCATAATCATAGAACTAATTGTTGAATTGTCTAAATTTCGCTTTATATAGTATAGCTGAAGTGAAATTTGGACAATTCAACAATTAGTTTTATGATTATGATCTCTAAATGTTATCAGTGAGCGAAATTTGGACCCGCGCGAAATTAGGGCACCCAACGGTAGTTGTTTCAAAACATGTTTGAAATGATCAAATCCCTTCTGAAGCAAAATAGGATAAATCCCATCTGCCCCAGGAGATTTGAAAGGAGCAAAGCTATTAAGTGCCCATTCAATCGATTCTAAAGTTATAATACTCCGAGTCGAAGCTAAAGAATCATAACTACAAGAAAAGACATCAGGTTCATTCGAAGATGTAATATCCACACATCCGGGGAAGTGTGAATAAACATTTAGGTCTTGCAAGCCGACCTGAAATTGTTTCCTGAGCTTCGCCAGATCAGAGTTCCACCAAAGGGGTTCCTCTTGTGGTCTTCACAGACCGCAGAGGGCAAGCTTCTTCATCAAAAGCTTCCATGATGAAGGCTGTTGTAGTATCAATGGCATCATCTAAATCACTTGGAGTGTCAATGGAGGTGAGTATCCATGAAATTTGGCTGCAACCAAATCGGTAAAGAGATCCCAGTTGGTTGACCGGGGGTTCCTGAAACGCAAAGTTTGCGAAGTAACATTCACATGTTCAAACAAGATGTAGCGATGATCAGATAAAGATTCTTCATCTGACACATGCAAATTATGGTCAGCTCGTGATTAATTCTTCTAGAGCAAAGCGTTATGTCTAACACTTCCTCTCTAGCAGATACCATGAAGGTTGGGCGGTTGCTTATGTTAAGTAATCCAAGATCTGTACTACTTAAGTATTCCATCAAACTGGAGCCTCTCAAATTGATGTCTGAGCTGCCCCAGATTATATGGTGAGCATTAGCATCACTACCAACAATTAGCGGAAGGCCTTTTGAAGTGCAGTATGCAATGACTTGCTTGAAAGCATCCGTAGGGGATGGTTCATCATGCGGTAAATAAATCGAACAATAAACGTATTTCCTGTTGAGGTTTCCAACAGATACATCGATTGTAATAGAACATACATCTCTCATCTAGTAGTTAGTTCAGAGATGAGCGTAGTAATGATTGCGTTGTTGACAAGCACATATGCATGACTCGTGAGTTTGCCATCTCATTTTTACTGAAAGTAGCAAACACCGGATTCGCAAGGTTTCCAAGATAGAAATTCCCCTTACGGAAGTAAGGTTCTTGGACTAACGCCACTTCGGCTGCACCATTTTGCATAGGTCTGAAAAGATTGATCGTTGCTGTTCTTTTGTGCTGAAGATTGATCTGAGCTATCCTAACCGTAGCCACTATCCAAACTAGGCAAGATTAAACTGTTGACAATCACAGCACAAAAAAGAACAGCAAAAATAAAGCCAGATATAGCCAGACCGAAATAGATTTGAGTGCGCCAAAGGCAATGATGCACAGAATACACTGTGTAAAACGCATAACGCGAAACCATATACACTCCCGATCAAAAGTTTGGGGTCACCCCCTCAAAAACATGTCATTTTTTTAGGCTCATATCTCCACCAATTTGCGTCCGATTTCAAAATCCTAGGTCTCATTCGAAAGATAATAAGTCAAAGTAACTTTGAACTTTTTTTTTCTGTTCGGGTGAGCCACTGCGACCAGTATTTAGATCTTTTGTGGCATTACCCGTATCCTTAGTATTTAGTGCATGTCTAAGACCACCGTTTCTCATCCACCCTACACTACATCCCTGGTCAACAGCAGATTGCAGTCTATAGTGCTGCGACTACGTGTAATGCTATTACATGCTGGCTCGACGATCGCTATCCACAACAAACCGATCGAACAGAACAAAGGTCTTCAACATCCAGATTGCTGCCGATTAATTATAGGAAGAAAAAATGAGTGACCAGTTCGTGGATGAACTTCGTTCGGACAGTTACCTACAGCTCATCACCTTCTATCCTAGTAGCGAAGTCGTCAGTCGGATTTGGGTCTCGCCGGTAGAAACACTCGGGCAGCAAGCCCACGCGCAATTTTAATGTGTTTAGTTTTAAGAAGAATATAGATATAAGTGCAATCAATATAGTTGTTCGTCTTTAATAAATGTGCAGTTTCGTGTAATTTTAACTATCGAACCGCGGGTGTTTCATTTAGTGGACAGACAAAGTGCATGCTATATACCAGAAGGAATACTCCAAGTTCTGGCCCAGGAAGAAATCTGCATGTTGATCTTGGATCAGATCACGATCTCCATTGGATCTCCAATCTCCATCTTACCCACCGGTCGATGTCGGGCTTGACCCCCGCTGCATCTCATACGCTATCGAAATTAAACGAAGGGAAACGGCCAGGTGCGTACATTGTGGTCCTTCGAACCGGATCGGGACCAGTGAAGGATCAACTGAAGCTCGGTTTGGATATCGTCGACGCGGGCTGGACGTTGGGACGCTGTTTGGTGCCATTTTGCCAGCCAAGGAGGGCTGAATGCTGCGATTGTTCTTGAGGAAGAAAGGATCGATTGCGACAAAGGATCAATGCGATCAAAGGAATAAAGGATATCCACCATCATCTTTTGGAAACAGCGTCGCTTGGCTTGGACATTCGCTGCGCGGTATTTTCTGTCAGGTTAGTGAAGACCGCTTACTATATGTCCAGCCGACCCTAGGCTACCATCACATCCTAACACCTGTGTTTTCCACAAATCTGCATGCGCGATACCATCGAGATTTGGACTTCTCGGATATTTCCTGGATACTGGCTCCCATCGTGTGGCTGGAACTCGACACGATTACCATTCGCTTCCAAGTGGAGGAGGACAACAACCTAAGGATTGGTACTTCGCCGGAGGACACTCACTGGACAAGCGCCGAAACTTGTCTCACAGGTAAATGTTAAAGAACGAGTATATGTCCAGTCGAAGTGTGCCTTTCATTGTACTTACACCCAATTTTCGACCTGGACAGGACCGTCAGGTGGCTTCGGACACGGTCTTGCACTTTGTGGTGTTGTGTGAACGACGAGACCATTCGTGGCAACAGGGTGCCATTTCGTCTCCTGGGAAGATCGCCTCGGTGGTGATTCATTCATTGCCTGACCCGCCATTCATCGATTGGAATCCATTCATCTGGTGAACGACACCGATCATCACGGAAGGATCGATACTACCATCGGGGTACGTGTGGACGAGAAGAGGCAGCGTCAACGAATATTTGTCCAGGTAAATACACTTTATTAGAGTATATGTTGCCGAAGCTAGGCGTACAGTAAATACACCTGTTGATCGAAATTCGTATCCTCTTCGACTCCTTATTTACACACGTGAGCCCTGTGGACCCGGCTGGGTCTGTCGAATGCCTTTCGTGAACGTTGATCATCCGCCTTGGACATTTGAGTGAATTGCACGCTGGACTTGCACCGCTGTTGGTTGTCTGGGTAAGCCACCACAGTACATGTCCAGCCGTGGCATTTATTTTGAATACTACATCGTATCTCCCTCCTCTTCATTCCTCTACTTTTCGTTATTGCTGAGACGAACTGGTTGACGTTGAGAAATCACACTGCACTGATCGTGATTTGCTATTTGGATTGTCGATTATCGTTGGGCGGAACCGCCTGTTTTGTCAGGTTAGTGAACACGATAGTATATGCCAGCCAAGCTAGGCGTATACGCGGAATATTACACCACCATCTCTCTATTCTGTTGCCGGTGATTTGTGACGTCAACTATGCCGCCTGCTGGATCATCCACTAAGAAAGTTTCGCTGAAGCAACTAACTGCAAGGCTTGCGGGAACACAGTCCTCACTTCGGGACATTTTGGAATTCATTGAGGATTTCAAGGAGGATACGAAGCTTTCTCAAGTGGAGGTTCGTCTGGAGAAATTGGAAGAGATATGGGAGAAATTTTCCGAGACGTTAGTTGAGATTAAATCTCACGACGATTATAACGGGGAGGAGACTTATGACAAGGAAAGGCGGGAGTTCAACAATCATTATTATGAGGCGAAATCTTTAATTGTGGATCAAGTTAAGGAGTTGAGGGAACCATCGTCGTTAGACCAAAGTGTGAGAACTGCCGATGCGACAATGCATGGCGTGCTTGATAATGTGCGCTTGCCGCAAATCAAGCTTCAAAGCTTCAATGGAGATATCGACGAGTGGTTAGGCTTCGGGACCTGTTCACCTCTCTTATACATTGGAAGCCTGATCTTCCGGAAGTCGAAAAATTCCACTACCTGAAGGGTTGTCTTCAAGGGGAACCACGGAGCCTGATCGATCCATTGAAGATAACCAAGGCAAACTACCAGGTAGCATGGGATATGCTACTGAAGCGTTATAACAGTAAGCAATTGAAGAAGAGGCAAATCCAGTCACTGCTGTCGTTGCCTATGCTCTCCAAGGAATCCGTCGGGGAATTGCACACACTTTTGGAAAGCTTTGAGCGGATAGTGCAAACCCTCGATCAGGTAATCCAGCCAGCCGAGTATAAGGATTTACTGCTGGTGAACATCCTCACGTCACGCTTGGATCCAGTGACACGTAGGGGATGGGAAGAGTTTTCTTCGTCAAAGGAAAACGATTCTCTAGATGAGCACAGGGAGTTCCTCAATCGGCGAGTGCACGTACTGGAGTCACTGCCACCCAAATCTATGGACACTAGGGGTGTCCATCAGCCTCCACCACAGCCGAAGCAGAAGTCATCCTTCACAAGAACTAGCTTCACCACATCGCAAACGTCCGGAGTGCGTTGCGTATGCTGTTCGGGGAATCATCCGCTGTTCCAATGCAGCACATTCCAACGGTTATCGGTTTCAGACAGGGACGGCCTGCTGAGAACTCATTCCCTCTGCCGAAATTGTCTCAGGCCGGGACATCAGGCTCGGGAATGCCAATCAAAGTACTCGTGCAGGCATTGCAAGGGTCGCCATCATTCCATGGTCTGCTTCAAGTCAGAAAGGAGTGGTGGAAATAAGGTTTCCACAGTTGCAAAGGGCAACAGTCTATCCTCCGACAAGGAATCACAAGGAACTTCGCAACCCAGCTCCTCTCAAGTGGCCAATGCGGTGGCCACTGATACAACGGTCTCAAATGCAGCGCACCAATACTCTTCGCAAGTTCTCCTTGCAACAGCGATCGTCGTGATGGTGGACGACGACGGCAATCGGCATCCTGCTCGTGCTCTGTTAGATTCCGGTTCCGAGAGCAATTTCATAACCGAACGGTTGTGCCAACGGATGAAAGTGACTCGAGATAAGGTGGACATCTCGGTTCTAGGCATCGGACAAGCTTCAACAAGAGTTAAGCAACGAATCCGAGCGGTGGTACGCTCGCGAGTATCTCCGTTTTCGCGGGAATTGGATTTCCTCATTCTACCCAAGGTGACTGTTAATCTTCCGACAACCTCGGTCAATATTGATGGTTGGACCATTCCAAGCGGGATCGAACTGGCAGATCCGGCATTTTTTGAGTCAAAGGGAGTAGACATCGTACTCGGGATTGAGTCGTTCTTCGACTTTTTCAAAACAGGCAGGCGAATCTCAATAGGCGAAGGGTTACCAATCCTCAACGACTCGGTATTCGGATGGGTCGTTTGTGGAGGCGCATCTACTTCCGTCAACTCCCTGCAAATCAGTTGCAACACTTCAACGTCCGGAAGGCTGGACCTACTATTGGAGCGGTTTTGGGAGTGTGAAGAGCTCTACCAGCAAACAGTTCGTCGAGAGCAAGATGGTCGGTACACCGTCGCCCTTCCGAAACACAACGAAACACCCCTACACTTGGGCGAGTCCCGAGAGATTGCTTATCGTCGGCTTCAAGGAACGGAACGTAGGCTGGCGAGGGATGCCAGTTTGCGAGAGCAATACGTCGCATTCATGGACGAGTACCTTGCGATGGGACACATGCGGAAGGTCGAACAAACTACTCAGGAAACGGTCCAACGATGCTATTTGCCGCATCATCCGGTGGTCAAGGAGGCAAGCACCACCACTAAGGTACGAGTAGTGTTCGATGCTTCCTGTAAAACGGCATCAGGAGTGTCGTTGAACGATGTTTTACTGGTGGGGCCAGTGATTCAGGAGGATCTAAGGTCGATTGTTCTACGGTGTCGCACACGCCAAATCATGCTGGTATCAGACGTGGAAAAAATGTTCCGCCAGATCTACATTTGCGAAGAAGATCGGCCACTCCAATGCATCCTGTGGAGATCTTCACCGATAGAAGAGGTTGGCGTGTACGAGCTGAACACCGTGACATACGGTACCAAACCAGCTCCCTTTTTGGCTACAAGGACGGTTAAGCAACTGGTGGAAGATGAAACAACACAGTATCCCAAGGCAGCACAAGCAGCTAGTGAGGACGTTTATATGGACGACGTCATCACAGGAGCGGACGACGTCGAAACGGCACTGATTCTCCGAGAACAACTTGCCCACATGATGTCTAAAGGAGGTTTCCGGTTGAGAAAGTGGGCGTCTAACTGCTCCCAGGTATTGGAAGGCGTACCACCAGAAGACCTTGCCATTAAACAAGCAGCAGAAATCAATTTTGGGACCGATCCGTCCATAAAAACTCTAGGTCTGACTTGGGTGCCCAAAACCGACGAGTTGAAATTCCAATTCGAAATCCCACCGTTAGACGAGGCAGAGCAGCTCCCTAAACGTCGAGTTTTGTCCATAATTGCCACACTTTTTGACCCTTTGGGTCTACTGGGAGCTGCTATTACCACCGCAAAAATTTTCATGCAGCAGCTGTGGTCTATTCAGGACGAGAAAGGTCAAAAACTGGACTGGGATCAGCCACTTCCTTCCACGGTGGGTGAGACATGGCTAAAACTGCGAAATCAACTATCGGCATTCAACCAAATCAAGATTGATCGTTGCGTCATCGTTCCCGGAGCGGTTTCTGTGGAAATACACTGTTTCTCAGACGCCTCAGAGAAGGCCTTTGGTGCTTGTGTCTACCTAAGGAGTATAGACGCCGTTGGGAAGGTGATGGTTAGGCTTCTTACTTCGAAGTCCCGAGTAGCACCCTTAAAATGTCAATCGATTCCGCGGTTAGAGCTTTGCGGAGCACTGCTTTCTGCTGAACTGTTTGAGAAGGTCCAATCATCATTGAAGCGTCCGATGAAGACATTTTTTTGGACTGATTCGACCTGTGTTCTACGCTGGATAAACTCTACTCCTACAGCATGGACGACGTACGTTGCAAACCGGGTGTCGAAGATCCAGGCCATCACTGAAAAGGGACTCTGGGGACACGTACCAGGCGTTGAAAACCCTGCAGATCTCATATCGAGAGGAATTACACCGGAAGACATCGTAGATAATCGTTTCTGGTGGCAAGGGCCAAGTTGGTTGGAAGGTGATCCTGAAGGATGGCCAAAACTTCAGCAAGGACTTGGAGAAGAAGGTGAGAATGAAAGACGTCGTACTGTTGCAGCAACCGTAGCTTCGCCGTATGCTGAATTCAACGAAGAATACATCAGTAAATTCGCTTCCTATACGGACATGATCCGCCGAACTGCTTATTGGCTACGATTGATGGACTTGCTACGCAAACCTACAAGTGACAGGAAGAATGGATCATTCCTGACTACAGCGGAATTACGAGAGGCAGAGAACGTTCTGATAAGACGAGTGCAGAAGGAAGCTTTTAGTAAGGAATGGAAGGCGATCGTAAATCAAGCCGTTCTTCCATCGAACTCTCCGTTACGGTGGTATAATCCTACGATCTCCAAGGATGGAATCATGAAGGTGGGCGGCCGTTTGAGCAAATCCCAGGAAGCGGAAGACAGCAAGCATCCCATTCCATTGCCAGCTCGCCACGCTTTCACTCGCAAACTTCTGCAGCATTACCATGAAAAGCTATTACATGCTGGTACGCAGCTTCTTCTGGCTGTAGTAAAGCTACGGTTTCTGCCATTAGGAGGACGAAGTGTCGCTAAACAAATAGTCCACAATTGCCTCAAATGCTATCGCTCGAGACCAACACCAATCCAGCAATATATGGGAGATCTACCAGCAGCACGAGTCACCATTTCCCGGCCATTTTCTCGAGCAGGTGTCGACTATTTTGGACCCATATATATCCGGCCAGCCCCTCGACGTCCGGCAGTGAAAGCTTACGTTGCGCTTTTCATATGCCTCTGCACGAAGGCGGTGCATCTCGAATTAGTCACAGACCTGTCGACTGACCGGTTCCTCCAAGCTCTGCATCGGTTCGTGGCTAGACGGGGAAAATGTAGCGACCTCTATTCCGACAACGGAACCAATTTCGTCGGTGCTCGGAATAAGTTGCAGGAGTTCCTGAAGCTACTGAAGGATCAAACCCACAGAGAGATTGTTTCCAAGGACTGTGCCATGCAAGGAATTCAGTGGCATTTTTCTCCACCAAGCGCTCCTCACTTCGGGGGTCTCTGGGAGGCCGCCGTGCGCTCGGCTAAGAAACACCTGTTGAAGGTCATCGGTGAAGATCCAGTTTCTCCAGAAGACTTCACAACGCTGCTTGTTCAAGTAGAAGGGTGCTTAAACTCCCGACCGCTCACTCCCTTGACGGAGGATCCGGATGATCTGGAACCGTTGACTCCCTCGCATTTCCTTATCGGCACGTCACTCCAAGCATTACCCGAACCCAACCTCGAAGACATCACCATGAATCGTCTCAACAAGTACCAAGTGATGCAACGAAAACTCCAAGATTTCTGGCGAAGGTGGCGCCGGGAGTATTTATGTCAACTCCAAGCCAGGACAAAACGATGGAAACCGCCGGTACAGGTGGAAGTCGGAAAATTGGTCGTTATCCAAGACGACAAGGTTCCCCCAATGCGCTGGAGAATGGGGCGAATATCAAAGCTACATCCAGGAGATGATAACGTTGTTCGGGTCGTTACAGTAAGGACTGCCTCTGGCATGCTAACCCGACCGGTAGAGAAGTTGTGCGTTCTACCGATACCGGACTGCCAACCTGAAGAAGAACCCGAGGACAAACCATCCAGCAATCACACGTAATTCCCGTTCCATTCCCCCACCATATCGAAGAGGATACTCCTGTTTTCTCTCTTTTCAGAAATTTGCAATTTCAGGGTGGGTGAGGATGTCTAAGACCACCGTTTCTCATCCACCCTACACTACATCCCTGGTCAACAGCAGATTGCAGTCTATAGTGCTGCGACTACGTGTAATGCTATTACATGCTGGCTCGACGATCGCTATCCACAACAAACCGATCGAACAGAACAAAGGTCTTCAACATCCAGATTGCTGCCGATTAATTATAGGAAGAAAAAATGAGTGACCAGTTCGTGGATGAACTTCGTTCGGACAGTTACCTACAGCTCATCACCTTCTATCCTAGTAGCGAAGTCGTCAGTCGGATTTGGGTCTCGCCGGTAGAAACACTCGGGCAGCAAGCCCACGCGCAATTTTAATGTGTTTAGTTTTAAGAAGAATATAGATATAAGTGCAATCAATATAGTTGTTCGTCTTTAATAAATGTGCAGTTTCGTGTAATTTTAACTATCGAACCGCGGGTGTTTCATTTAGTGGACAGACAAAGTGCATGCTATATACCAGAAGGAATACTCCAAGTTCTGGCCCAGGAAGAAATCTGCATGTTGATCTTGGATCAGATCACGATCTCCATTGGATCTCCAATCTCCATCTTACCCACCGGTCGATGTCGGACCTGACCCCCGCTGCATCTCATACGCTATCGAAATTAAACGAAGGGAAACGGCCAGGTGCGTACAGTGCATGTCGTACTACTCCATTGTCATTGAAAGGCAATGAAGCATCGATTTCTGTACAGTTCCTGTTTTGTTATCCCAGAGGTGCAAGAAATAGATTTCGATAAAAAGGTCCCGTTATCATAGAGATTTGAATCCCAGCGAAAGAGCGCCCCTAATCAAACACAATCTATTTGAATTCTGAGAAAAACCAAAACGGTGGTACTGATATTTATCCATGCATCGGAACTCTAGCCCCATCCATGTCTTGCTTCTAGTTTAGTCCCAGGACAACAAAGAAAACCCCGGGACTTTAGGCTAGTTGCAAAACTCTGTCATATTAGAGAATGTGTTCTGCAATAAGAATGCACGTGAGTCCTTGAATTACCAGAACTTAACAGTCCTTGATAGGTTAATACGCAATTAGATACGTAAAGCATGTTTGTTTTCCTAACATCAAGTGTAGTCTCGGGTGGGCAAAGTCCGATTCTTTAACTATCAGCAAGGCAGAATAAATGCAATTTTAAAACTGTCACCAGTAACAAGGACTTTGTACCATGAATCTTTATTACCAAAACACATTACCCCAACTTCACAAACCGGATGTCACTAGGGTTCGGTTTGGTAGATCTTGAACCGTAACGCAACACATAAAGGCGATCTACCTACGTTACGGGCTCCGTTAAAGATCGAGCATATTTTAAACCTCCTCAATTATTCATCCATCAGCACGGGTCGCCTGACACCTTGGATTGGGGTTCCCTGTTTAGTGGACTTTTACCCCCGGAACAGGTGGTCCGTAGTGTTATTCTTAGCCAATTGAGACAACCGCTACCGACACTACACAGCTATCTAGGCTGATCGGGAAAAGAAGTTAATATTGATGATCAACTTCATACGGACCCGAACAGCCGGTAAGTAACTTTGAACTTGATTTAGGTGGTGGAGCGGACCTGGTGTGATGGTTAGAACAATTGACTATCACGCCGAGGACCTGGGATCGAATCCCACTCCCGACAAATTCACAAAAATGTGAGTTCTTCCTTCGGAAGGGAAGTAAAGCGTGGGTCCCGAGATGAACTAGCCTAGGGCTAAAAATCTCGTTAATACAGATAAAAAAAAATGATTTAGGTGAAAGTTTTTAAAAAATATTTGTATGTAAGGTTAACCCAAAGTTGCCAAATTTTCTAAAAAATGAATTCAAACTTACGGCAGTATCGCTGGAAATTGGGTCGACTAAATTTTAAGATGAGAGCGGCA
The DNA here is from genome assembly GCF_035046485.1 of Aedes albopictus. Lineage (NCBI taxonomy): Eukaryota > Metazoa > Arthropoda > Insecta > Diptera > Culicidae > Aedes > Aedes albopictus. Next base: position 162,499,718 of record NC_085137.1, read on the forward strand.
ATATAACCTATTTTCTATTACCTTTAAATTTTACGTTAAGTTTTAGTATGTAAATTTTAACAAATATGTGTGGTTCAATGGCTTTACAGTAAGAACCATTCATTACGTTTCAAATAAGCCAAGAAGAGTTAAAATTGAATGAAAGATGACAAAGATATCAACAAATCACTTTCCCATGTTTTACGATAGTGACCCCAAACTTTTGGCCGATGACATCAAGCGTTAAGATACTTAATAATGCTTCAACCGCGGAAGATCCTAAATAACTCTGTATCGATGGGATAAGTGATGTGATTATTGTTGAAGATTTTATGATAATTTTCATGCAAATGAGTTGAGATTCTAAAAAAATATTGATTTTTCAAAATGTGTAATAAAAATCGATGGAAGGTTGTCTTTTAAAACATTGCCCCCCATCAATGCCTTGTATACCAGATGACTCTCAAAACTCTTTTATTCATCCCTGGCAGGTTTAAATTTTATCAGAAAAATCATGTTTTTTTACGAAAGCCAAGCGACTTTGAAAGGCGTTTAACACTTATGTGGCCGGCAGGGTACCCGGGTACCTTTTTCAATTTCAAATCTCGATATTTTAATGGTTATTGAGACTAGGATGTTGGAACTCCGTTAGATCTTAGAACTCGTGAATATACATCTATTACTGGGGTTGACCAAATTTTAAAGTGAGGAGTCAACACGTTTTATGATTCCATGCCGGTCAGATACAATATGCCAAAGCAATTTTACGATGCTTGGTACCGAAATTGCTACTAACCTACCGAAAATCCCGTATATTGTATTGTATACCCGAGCAGGAATGAATAACTGCCACATAACTGGAGCATACCAAAGTCAGGTATCATACCAAGACAAGGTATTGGTCGGTTATCCAGGTATTGAAAAAAACTTATTTTGGTATTTTGTAGGTATTGATGAGATACCTCAACGAGTTATTGGTTTGGTGTTGAGCACTGCTTGAGGTATTATTCAATTATGGAAAATCGCTATTTGTATGGAAAAATCCCCGATTATTATTCAGGTATTACCATACCTGATGTCATTATTCACGCGTTATGCACAGAATACACACCAGTTATTATTTTAGGTATTTTACCTCTTATGCAGGGCTACTTAATACCTCATTCAGGTTGTATCCCGAGCAGGAGAAAATAGCTGAAGAATAACAAACTCAGGTATGGAAAAACGAATACCTACAACCTGAATGAGGTATTAAGAAGCCCTGCATAAGAGGTAAAATACCTAAAATAATAACTGATGTGTTTCCTGTGCATAACACGCGAATAATGGCTTCAGGTATGGTAATACCTAAATAATAATCGGCGATTTTTTCATACAACTAGTGATTTTTCCATAAATGAATAATACCTCAATCAGTCCTCAAAACCAAAATAATAACTCGTTGAGGTATTCTATCAATACCTACAAAATACCAAAATAAGTTATTTTCAATACCTGGACAACCGACCAATACCTGGTTTTGGTATGATACCTGACTTTGGTATGCTCCAGTTATGTATCAGTTATTCATTCCTGCTCGGGATTGATAGAATACCTCAACGAGTTATTATTTTGGTTTTGAGGACTGATTGAGGTATTATTCATTTATGGAAAAATCACTACCCGAGCAGGAATGAATAACTGATACATAACTGGAGCATACCAAAGTCAGGTATCATACCAAAACCAGGTATTGGTCGGTTGTCCAGGTATTGAAAATAACTTATTTTGGTATTTTGTAGGTATTGATAGAATACCTCAACGAGTTATTATTTTGGTTTTGAGGACTGATTGAGGTATTATTCATTTATGGAAAAATCACTAGTTGTATGAAAAAATCGCCGATTATTATTTAGGTATTACCATACCTGAAGCCATTATTCGCGTGTTATGCACAGGAAACACATCAGTTATTATTTTAGGTATTTTACCACTTATGCAGGGCTTCATAATACCTCATTCAGGTTGTAGGTATTCGTTTTTCCATACCTGAGTTTGTTATTCTTCAGCTATTTTCTCCTGCTCGGGTAGTTTAGTTTGCTCAATAATTTTTCAATCTTTGAATGTTACGTCATTTATTGAAATTGAACAATTTCAAAGTTTTCAAATTTACAAAATGTTGCTGTTTCTTGTAAAGCCTGGAACACATAGCGTCCGTTCCGTCGAGGTTTGCGTTTTTTTTGACAGTTTTCCCATGGGAAATGTGTCAAACTACTGTCACGCACACGCAAACGTATGCATTGTGTGGGGCACTTAAGAATTCTGTCAGTATTGTAATTAACTCCGATTTAATTTCCATTAGGAATCCCGTGCTATAAATTCTTCCAAAACTTTTGGCATATCTCTCTGCTCTGCCAAACATGTCAATCAATCTCTCCAAAAGTTTTTACAGGAGTTTAGCCAGAATTTCTTCAATAATAACTCTGCCAGGTCTTGTTAGACACTCCTGATATTCTAAAGAAGAAAGCTAGACTCTTAAAAATCTTAAAACCCTGAAGTTTTGGAGTTGGTTGGGAGCAAATATATATGGTGACAAAATATGGTGTCACATTGGCACTCATTTACGTTTCATAGGATCATTAAGGGTGCAATAAATAATATCGCTGAAGTTTGAAACTTTCCTTTTTAATATAACGTGAATAAATCTTACCTTTATCATTCCCAACAGTACCTCTCCGGTTTCGGGTCACACTTCTCCTCGGAGGACTCCCGCTGCCCGAACGCTCTTCCAGAGGGTCAAAACTCCCCGCAAAAGTGCGCCTACGGTCTGTACGCCGAACAGCTCTCCGGTAGTGCCTTCACGGCTCCCCGTACCGAAAACGTCCGCAGCTGGCTGTACCGAGTACGCCCATCGGTTATCCACCAACCGTTCGAGCGGTACGATGTCGCTCCGTACTTGCGCGCCAAATGGGACGAACAGCACCCGAACCCGAACCAGATGCGCTGGAATCCGTTCGACGTGCCCTCCGAAAAGGTGGACTTTGTGGCTGGATTGCACACGGTTTGCGGTGCCGGCGATACCCGGAGCCGACACGGATTGGCCGTGCACGTGTACTTGTGCAACAGCTCGATGGAGAACCAGGCGATGTACAACAGCGACGGAGATTTCTTGATCGGTTAGTAGGTCCATCTAATTCGAAAAGTTATGTAGCTTATGTAATCTCAGTTAAAGTTATACTTGGTTTCCAAAAGCAGCGACCGAAGAACTCTTTACGACCATCTTAACATTATTTGTTAATTTATTTTATAGTTCCCCAGCAGGGTTCGCTGGACATAACAACCGAGTTCGGGAAGATGTACGTTCAACCGAACGAGATTTGCGTGATCCCGCAGGGTATCCGGTTCAGCGTAGCCGTTGAAGGTCCCACCCGAGGATACATTCTGGAGGTCTACGATGGCCACTTCAAGCTGCCGGATCTGGGACCTATCGGAGCGAACGGGTTGGCGAACCCACGTGATTTCCTAACTCCGACAGCATGGTTCGAAGATCGTGAAGTCCAGGGATTCAAGATGGTGTCCAAGTATCAGGGAGCGCTGTTCGTGGCAACTCAAAACCATTCGCCGTTCGATGTGGTGGCGTGGCACGGAAACTACGTCCCGTACAAGTACGATCTGGCCAAGTTCATGGTGATCAATTCGGTCAGCTTCGATCATTGCGATCCGAGTATTTTCACGGTGTTGACGTGTCCGAGCAATCGGTACGGGACGGCCATTGCTGATTTTGTTATTTTTCCGCCGAGGTGGTCGGTTCAGGAGCACACTTTCAGACCTCCTTACTACCATCGTAAGTATATGGATGCATTCATCGATATTTTAGGGCCCGTTTTTTACATTTCAACTTTAAAATATTCCAGGCAACTGCATGAGCGAATTCATGGGTCTGATTTTCGGTCGCTACGAAGCCAAGGAGGGCGGCTTCCTGCCGGGAGGCGCATCCCTCCATTCCATGATGACTCCGCACGGTCCGGACAGGAAGTGCTTCGAGGGTGCCTCCAATGCGGAACTCAAGCCCGAGCGTATCGCTGACGGAACGCAGGCCTTCATGTTCGAATCGTCGCTGAGTATGGCCGTGACCAAGTGGGGCGAGGAAACGTGCCAGAAGCTGGACGCGAAATACTACGAATGCTGGCAAGCGCTGGAGAAGAAATTCAAGATTTGAACTGCTCCTGGGATCAAGGATTTCGGCCTAGGGTAACATTCACGGTACTGATTTCTCAAGGACAAAAATCGAATTTAATTCTCTGTCTCACTTTTTCGTTCAGTTTTGTTTTGTTGAAGCAAATTTATAAAATTTATCTTTTTATATTTTTTTTTCTTGTTTTTGCGGTATCTCTTGATTCGCTGTTAATACTTAAGAGTTTTATCACACAGTTTTTTTGTGTGTGTGAAAGAGCGTTTGTTTTCATGGTAGTTTACTTTAAAATTACATTGTTCTACGTTAAGAGTACACTTCCGCCACGTGCGGTTCGTTTAGTTTTTAGTTTGTCGCGTCTCGTTACCATTTGAACTATAATCTCAAGAACGGTTTACTTTTTAATTATAATTATTAATCCATAGCATTTAGATATTCTAATCACTTTTGTCTTGTATTTTGTTTTATTTGTTAAAGATCAATTCAATCAGCAATATGGTGTTTATTAATAATCACACATCCTTAAAGTTCTGCAATCTTTCGATAAGTTTGTTTTTTTACTAGTATTTGATTATATTACACTTAGAATTAGCATCTGTGAGAAAAATAAAGCCTTGGTTTCGTGCATTTCCGAATTTCGCATCTTTAGTATATTCATTAATTTTCACACCACAGGTTCAATTTGTTGTAGACTACTATGCAAAAATTGAGGAACAGAAAGCGCATTATCGTGTAAAACAATTTCCAACATTTAAAAAATTTGCGTTTGTACACACCAAAAACGAAGTTCGCTGTTGAGATTTCTATTGGAAAATAATTAGAATTTATCGAATTTTATAGATTTTGTGAGTTTGACTCAATTTCGAGAAGTGTATTCCCCTAAACTGAAAATCTAAAAAATCTTTTCTTGCTCGCACCGAACTTGCTCCTCATACAGTCCTGTGTGTATAGTACTCTCTCTAGTGTGGGTTTTATCATTTTCGCTTTTGAAGCTATACCGCCAGTTATTCCTCTTCCTAGTGTTCCAGCCTCAATGCACAATATATAAATCCGTTTACAAATGTTTTTGTAGAAAAATAAACTGACTTTTCATCTTAGTTGTTTTGATGCTCCGTGCAAATATACACAATTTTCGATTTTCTTTTTCTTGTTTTGTTTTGCTGCTATTATAATTATAAATATACGGTTTCGAGGAAATGTGAGTTTGAATGCGTGTTTTCTGCTTTGTGTATTGTTTTTTTTTTGCTCTGCGAACGTAAAAAAGCGTTCTTATAAAAGGATGAAAAAATATATTCAAAAGCCCTATGAAAGTGCTGCCTTGTCTTGTATCTATCTGAAAATGGACAATTCTCGTTTCATGCTTGCGTTTGTGCAAATAGGTATCGTGTCTCTGTTTCGCAATGTTCGTTCAGATTTTGTTTCAGTTGTGTATAGTTGTGCAATAAAAATGTGTTTTTTAAATAATCGTTTGAAATATGAAATAGAGTTTATAACATACGGTTTAAGTACTATGTAAGAAAATAGTACATTCTTATGACACAACATGATGGCACAGACAAACAGACGTAACACTCTGATATTTTGCATCGTACACCGATTTAACGGTCTATTTGAAAATTTGATAGTTGGCCAACTGACCACCCGTGGCGCTCGCATCATTTTTGCTCGAGTTTGACGTTTGCCCACTACCGCCACCTAGTTGATGGTCGGCCAAACTCAGTCCTTTTAGCATTGGGCGAACATGTTTCCGTGACTATGATTTGATTCGAAAAATGTTCGAAGTGTTACGTCTGTTTGTCTGTGATGATGGGATGACTATGTCAAACAATTCAAAAGGTCCCATCTGCAAATGAGAGGCTCTCTCTGTTCACTTTTTCCTTTGATAACTAACGTCATAGTACTATAGATCAAGTCAAGGAATAATTAAAAATTAGAATAAATGATATTAACAGAAAAGAGAAAACTTTCGTTTGACGATAAAACCTGTTGAAATGTTTATTCTAAAATTGTAGATGTAACCTTGGTAAACAATTAACGCTACTAAAAGAAAACAATACATGACAATGAACAGAGAAGAATTGAATAAGCACCTACTTACGAAACTGTATCCATGCTATTCCACTGAACATCTTACATCATAGACAATACCAGGTATCATCACATTTAATCCACCCTATAGGGGTGATGAATTGTTTCGGCGGTCCATGTATTTGTCTCTCATATTTTATTATAAAATGTGGAGACCAGTTGTAGCCAGGGATGGGATCATTCATTTGCAAGAAGTTACATACACTTGTTTCATAAGGAGTCGTGGATTCGAATTCCACAAGTTTATCTCTCAATTTGCCAATTGAACACACTTTGCCTTCAAAAGCTCCAAGTTTTTATGAAATATTTCAGTATTTCAGACATACTGACCAACTTGTATAGCCGAAAGAGGGCAATAAATTAACAATCAGAAGCCAAAAATGTATTCTATTCTGCTATTATCAACGCATCTCGTGGCTTTCGCCCATCTGCGTTGTCTTTTCACTAGGCAATACGTCTACTAACTATCAGAAGCCAAAAATCGAAACACAAAAAGTTTTCAGGAATTGTTGAATATCAACGATTTCAGCTAAAAGTAAGAAAAACATTAAAAGTCATCTAAAAAATACAGCATGATTAGCTTTTTTTTCTAAAAAATGAAAACTTCACACTGATCTCTAGACATTTATGAACAAGATAAAATATGAAATTTTTAATCATAACGACGTTTAGAAGTTCCTGAAATGGAATCACTGTTTAATACACTAGTGATCAATTTGACACCGGTTTACGGTAAATATAACTCTTTGATCCCATCCCTAACAATAGCATTCAGATGAATGTCTCGGCCACATTTAGTTCTTTCTACCTTTTATAATTTTTCATAACGAACAACTAACGAAGTTATAAATAAAAAAAGCGTAGATATGCATTTATATTTCACGTATAAACATTATAACATAATAACAATAGCATATAGAATTATCCGCAAATGTAATTGTGCTATTGGTGATTTTATGTTGCATGAAGAAGAAGAAGAAGAGTGATGATGTTTTGAAAAATCCCTATCCCTATAACACAGGGGAAGATTTTAAAATGCCTCTATAAAATCTAAAACAAAATCTAATAAAAAACGGTTTGATGTACGGTGTTAGACTTTGGACGGACTACATATTGAACGTATAAATTTAAACTTATTTTTTTTTCTTGATTAGGTACTTAATTTGTAGTCTGTCCAAAGTCTAACACTGTACATCAAACTGTTTTAAATTAAATTTTGTTTTAGATTTTATAGAGGCATATTAAAATCTTCCCCTGTGTTATAGGGATAGGGATTTTTCGAAGCATCATCGTTCTTCTTCTTCTTCATGCAACATCAAATCACCAATTAGGGCCAGTCCTCAAGCTACGTAGACTCTTAGGGGAACGGGGGGGGGGGGGGGGGGGGCGCTATGCAATATATTGTAAGAAAAAACGAACTGGTCCTAATTAGTTCCTTTCCTTTCAATCTTTTTATACAGTTGCTTAAACATATTCAAAAAATTGGGTACTTAAGCTTAAAAGAAAATTAAAGATATTTTTCTGTGATTTGCTAGGTCATTCAAAGGGATCAGTGAATCAAAATTCAGCCATCGCGCAACTATAATGCCAATGTCGCAACATGTATTTGTTGCGACAATCCACCCAATGCGACATAAGTTTGTCCCTACTTGAAAGTAATAGGATAAACATCGTATACCACGAGAAGATTTTCAAGCCTTGCATTGCAATTTTCGAACGGTAACTTCGAGTCGGTAAACACTGCAACTCTGTTGAAGATCTATCATCATACAGTTTCGACTTTGGGTTATTTATAATTGATTATTCACGAGTTGAAAAGTACGCAACAAATTCAGCTTCCGTTTTGTTTGTCTGCAAGATAGATTAACACGGAAGGCCGAATCACGAAAGGCCGAATGTAACGAAAGGCCAAATGTAACGAAAGGCCGAATAACGACGCACATTAACTCGGTTTCCGTTTATATAAGTATATAAGGGTTGTTTAAGGGTTGTTTAAGCATTTTAAATATTGCGGATTTTTAGAAAAATTTCCACTCTGCGGTAGCCGCCGAGTTCTACCGCAGCTGTCAAAGTCCTACCGCAGGCTTGAAAATCATCCTATCATTGAAACTGAAGGCCAAATCAAAGCATGCTTGCAGGGTGAATTGAACTGAAAACCAACAACAAACAATGATCATCGGCGTCGTATCCAAGGCTATTCAAGGCATCGCTAGAGCTCGCTAGGGTAGATCGATGATACCTCAGTGAAAATCAGTAGTCTGACAGCTGCGGTAGCTTTTCGATCTACCGGTAAAAGGAAAGTTTTCTCTAAATTAGCAATATAACATCAAGTTTAATAGTTGTAATTTGTTAGTAATCCTACTCCAACGCCAACGTATAATGCACATATCGTCCCCTTAATGCTAGAACTAGGTAATTTGTTTACATCTGAACATACACCACAATACACAAAAGTTTTTCGCTTGAAACTACAAAAACACATGATGAATCTTCTTTTAAGACCAACAAAGTGATTTTTTTATAGTACTTCCCAAAACGAGTTACCTAGTTCTAGTATTAAGGAGCCGATATATATATATGAATCATACGGCGTAGCCGCATGGAGGAGGCGGCAGAAGGCCGCCGAAGTATCCGATACCTGACGCACCGCATCGATTCGAGTTTAAGGGAAACAGCAGTTCCTAAAGTATGCTAGGTACCGTCAGTGTACCAGTAGCCGCTCATGACCCAATAGCCGCTCACTGTTGCAAAAAACAAGTTTTCACGCATAAATACCCCCTTTTCGTCGCTGATATTCTTGGACAATATAAATCAAATGAGAGCAAAGCCATTTTATTCAATACTAGCTGTCCCGGCAAACGTCGTTCTGCCTGCCTACTGTGTTTTTTGACATGCAGCTCCATAGGGACGTCCCCGGTGAAGTCATCTGTATGGGAGCCCCCCGTTCCAGAGATCGGAGAGGTCCCGCACCAAGCTAAGAACCTTCCCCGGCCCCAAAAATACCCACATACAAAACTTCACACCATTCGGTCCAGTAGTTTTCGAATCCATAGCGGTCAGACAGACAGACAGACAGACAGACAGACAGAAATTCATTTTTATATATATAGATTTACCAAATAACATAAATTTTAAAAACAAAACAGTAGAATTTTTTGAGCGGCTATTGGACCCAAAAAAGCTGTAGGAAATTTTATGTGTTCCAATAACCGCTCACGCAAAAAAATACGTGAAAATTGTAATAACTGTCGATTTTAGTACACAGTGTATTCAATCACTATTATACACTCCCGCTGAACAGGAAAAAAATAATTGTAAAAACCTAAGAGTTGCAAAAAAAATCATTTTTCCGCAAAAGTCTATTTAAAAGATGGCATACATTTGTCCGTGAGCGGAATTAGGACCACTTTGGTCTCACACAAATTGTAATAAAATCATACTTTTATGAAAAATTCTACATAAGTCTTGTTTTGTATCTGATTGTACTTAGATTAAACTAACTTAAAATGCAAAAACATTACAAATTGGCTTACCAGTCATTTAACAGATGATGTTTTTCTGCAAAACTGGCCTTAGATGAGCGGAATCTGGTACCCTGATGGTACAACGCGAACACAAGTTATTAGGGGTACTCACTAAACAGATTAAATTGCTGCGTAAGCCATGATTTTCTGCTTATTTGAAATGTTTCATGATATTGCGAATGAAATAATCAAAGATCGCGACGTTTTATCAGTTTAATCAGTTTACGCTGTTAAGTGAATCCCCCTATTATCTTTGTTTAAGTCCGACGAGCGTTGTTGTACGTACGTAGTTGTTCAGCCAGATATTTGACCTTCCTATCATAGATGTGGTGCCGTTTATAAGCATACATCCCATTCACTTATCATTATCCATGTCACATTTGAAGAACGGCAATTCCAATTTTTAAAGAGATTTGAGTAGCAAAATGAATCTACCTATGTTTGTTTTTCTTATAGATATATTTGGTAAAAGTTATGGAAAGGAAAGAGTTAAGCAATAAATTACTACTTTTTAATTCGGCTTTTCCACCTTTTGTTACATTCCGCCTTCCGCTACCTTCAGCTTTTTGTTACCTTCGGATTCGGACTTTCGTGCTTTAGTCCCGTTTTAAAATTGACATACAGCGCTATAGGAGAAGTCCCCCGCAATTTCATTTGTATGGAAGCCCTCTTTCCAAAACCCCTCATACGAATTTTCAAGCCGATCGGTTCTGTCGTTTTTGAGTCAGACAGACAGACAGACACAAATTCATTTTTATATTATCGTCGCAGCACCAAATCAAAGTCGCGACTCATGCGACATGCGGGAAAAATTTGAACCAATTATTGGCATTGCGCATCATTCAGCTAATTAAGAGTTACGATATATTATGCACACATAATTTATAATGCCGAATCTCGGTTTACGTATGCCGAGATATGCACAGCCGACTAGTCAGCTAAATGGTTCTATGAAATCTCAGCTGATAAATGCCGAGAATCAGTATAACATGCCTAGTTACCAAGCAACATACCAGATTGTTAGCTGAGTCTTGGTGAGTAAAACTAAGTGTGTGCACTCATGCAAATCGAATTGCGACGCATAAAAGTGGGTAAAAACTCAATTTTCGCATCCCAGGTCACTTCGGATTTCAACCAAAAGCTTATAATATATGTAGAAATATAGGTACCAGAAGTTACATCAGATTCAATAAGTTTGTTGAAAATTCCTCAAAATGATTAGGGTAAGAAATCAAACTTTGAACTAGTCAAATTGTAATTTTAATTTGAACCATTTCGAAATTCATTAAAACGACGTACTTTTCAGGCAAATATTGTCTCGAAAAAGATGTTAAACAGCTTTCCGTAATATAACCTGATAAAATGGACTTTAAAAGCATTGAAAAAAGCGTTTTTGTCATGGAAAACAGGCAATTGAAAAATCACTGTGATTTCACCCATTTCCTCCAAGAGAAAGCACATTTTCGGTGCACTCGTACAGCTCATTCATTGTAGCACACGCAATATGTGAACACGTCAAATGAAAGCTTATTTATTGTAGAATCGACCAACCGAATAATATTCCGCATTATTTGTCATAAAATTATCAAATTTAAGTGATTCTTACTTAGAGAATGTTATCTAAGTTGAACCATTCGTAATCTAAATTTGAACTAGTAAACGGGGATGAGCTTCTAGTGTTGGCCTGTTGATTGCGCTAGTGGTTGCTTTGTTTACTCTTGGGGGATGAAAAAATCCAAATTTATTTTCCAAATTCCTAAAGAATTTTGAACATTCTGAGTTGAGATTCCACTGCTTAATGAAAAATGGGTATGAGAATTAGCAGATTCATGTGATTTTTCATTGTTTAGCATGGAATTGGATGTTTTGTGAGTTGCTCGAGCTGCTGCTGCCAGTAGTTCAAATTAAGATTAAAATTGGTTCAAATTATGATTACGATGGTTCAAATTAAGATTAAAATCATTGTTGATGAAAAATCAAATATTTCAATGAAATTCGGTGCAAAAACAAACTTTTTACCATTTAACAGAAAGCTTATACCCGTGGCTTTCATGTACATACGATTTTGCCGTAGCAAATGATTTCCATGTGGGAGAAAAAATCACTTAAAATTTGCACTGCTTCAGAAAGCCGCAATTTGGTTCAAATTTTGATTACCTACCCTAGCCAAAATTTGAGAAATTTCATCAGGAAACATTTTTAGGAGTTCTTTAACAAAATAATCAAAGAACTTATATAGGATTTTTTATTTTCAGATTTCCCTGTAAGAATTCTTCCCTGCAGATTTTTTAGAAGTTCTTTAAACAGCAACTCCTCCTCCAGAACAAAAATTCAATTGAAAAACATATGTGTGATGAATTGAAAAAACGAAACAGCTCCAGAAGGAAATTTCTGAAGAAACCAGTGAAGAGAATTGTCAGACAAAAGAGGCACAAAACAAGCAACAAAGAAGGTGCAACGATTACTCTTTATCCCTACTCTGCCCGTAACTGCATAATTGTAACATTTGCATTTTTTGCCAATATTGAGTTAATACCGGGAATCATCTCCCAATCATCAGTACTTTCATCCACCCAAATGAACTTTTTAAGTTTGTTCTGCAAAATGTGAAACAAATACCAAGTCGTTTTGTCTCATTGGCTAAAATTTATGAATGTAACCGCATAACAATCACACTGGAAATACACACTGGTGTCAAAGCGTAATATCAATCATATTTTGGTCTGATTAATTTTTTAACCATTCGTCCAGCATAAAAGAAGAGCTGTAGAAAATTTCATTGCAAAAGGATGAATTTTAAATTACTGACCAGTGAAGAGAATTGTCAGACAAAAGAGGCACAAAACAAGCAACAAAGAAGGTGCGACGATTACTCTTTATCCCTACTGGTAACAGATAATGACATGATCTCGAAATTTTTTGTTGCAGACAAAACGGAAGCTGAATTTGTTGCGTACTTTTCAACTCGTGAATAATCAATCATTGCTAACACAAATTCGAAACTGTTTGATGATAGAGCTTCACCGAGTTGTAGTGTTTACCGACTCGAAGTTACCGCTCAAATATCGCAATGCAAGGCTTAAAAATCTCCAAACTCGTCGTGTACGATGTTAATCCCATTATTTTCAAGTTGGGACAAACTTATGTCGCATGGGTTTGTTTGTCGCAACAAATACAGGTTGCGACATTGTCATTATTGTTGCGCGATGGTTGAATTTTGATTCACTGTTACTGACAAATTTTTGAAATTTCGTATCGTCTCCATACTAGCGCATGTTGCAAACTTTAAACTCTATTTTGTACAATGCCTACTTTTGTCGAATGTGACTGTTATGCAGTTATGGGCAGTACTGGTAACAGATAATGACATGATCTCGAAATTTTTTGTTGCAGACAAAACGGGAGCTGAATTTGTTGCGTACTTTTCAACTCGTGAATAATCAATTATTGCTAACCCAAAGATGAAACTGTTTGATGATAGAGCTTCACCAGAGTTGCAGTGTTTAGCGACTCGAAGTTACCGTTCGAAAATCGCAATGCAAGGCTTAAAAATCTCTAAACTCGTGGTGTACGATGTTAATCCCATTATTTTCAAGTTGGGACAAACTTATGTCGCATGGGTTTGTTTGTCGCAACAAATACAGGTTGCGACATTGTCGTTATTGTTGCGCGATGGTTGAATTTTGATTCACTGGAAGAAACTCTAAAAGAAATATCTGAAAAAATACCTAGAGAAATTTCTGAAGAAACTCCTGAAAACTCCAGAAGAAACTACTAGAGGTCTACTCTTAGCACTCCTAGAACAATATTTGAACTTCTAGGGAAATGTTTGAAGCAAATACTAAAAAGATTACTGCAAAAACTCCAAGAGAAAACTCTGACGAACAACGAGAAGTTAAACAACTCATGTAGAAATTTCTCTAGGGATCTCTAATGAAATTCCAGAGGGAGCTTTCGTAGAAACTTCAGTAGGAGTTCCTGTAGAAGTACCTGAATAACAGAACCGTCGACGAATGTCTCGTGGAAAATTGCTCGCAACGACAGCTTGCGCACGACGCCGTGGTCTTTATCACCGGGCCAGAGGCGGAAGATCTGAAAAGACCACTGCGGCATACCATAGACAATTAGTCTGTTTGGGCTGTAAAGCTGGGTATCGAATCCACCCCGGAGAAAACTGAGTTAGTTGTATTTTCTAGTCTGTCTTTATTTTTCTGGAAGCGTGATCCAGCCGATCTAGGTGCCGATAATCTCAAGATATAAACAATTAACGATAGTGTATTTTTATTTTGTTATTGCTCACTTGTCATAAGCTTAAAATAAGAAGATCCGGTGCGCTGGTTTGCGTTTTCATGAAATTTGTACGTTTAAAATCGTGAGTAGGCCGAAAAGTCGGCCATTGTGGAAATGGTAATGAGATTGTCCTTCATGAGCTTCAACGCCGCCCATGAACTTCAAAGTCCTTGCTCAGTATGTGTCGCAGAATAGGGAGCAATCGGTGAAGTACTAGATTGAAAGTAGTGAGCTGGATTTTTGTATGGTGTTATGATCAATTCTTCATTTCTGCTATGAAATGGTGCAAACAGCGTGGATATTATGATTTCTTGATTAATTTGATGCTGATTGAGCAAAAGTATGGGTAACTGTGTTGTATTATTTTTTCTTGCAACTTCCGTTGAACTAGGTGATGTCACGGTACCTGCGAGAAGTACTGAAAACATTTCTTAAGTATGGGAGTATTTTTAGAAAAAAAATCCCTGCAGCAACTTTCGGAGAAATTTTTACAAAAATTATTGGGGGAATGTCTAATGCAACTGCTGGGTAAAATGTTGAAAAAAATCTCTTAATTCCTGAATAAACTCACAAAATAATTCCTGAAAGAAAGTGCAGCAATTCCTTAAAAAATCGTGGAAAAAATTTTGGAGATTTTCTTAGATGGATTCTACAGGAACTTCTGGAAAGATTTTAAGAAACTCCTGGTGGAAATCTTTAACGAGTTCCATAAGAAAATGCTTGGAGTAATTCATAAAGGAACTCTTGAAGAGTTGATACAGTGATGACTACTGTAATGAGGGATTTATACACTATTGCTAACTTCTGAAGTAATGGATAGCATAAGACTTGAAACAATTCCTTAAAGAGAAAGTTTCTCTTTCTGAACTCGCGGAGGACGAAAAAAATCCCAATTAGAATAGAGCTTATAATCTGACCTCACATTGGAAAAGAGCATGCTGCTAACAGAACTAAGAAAATTACTTCCAATTTCAATTTAGAGCTTAAGTTAGAATATTGTGTGTGAAGACATACGACACACGTGCCGTGTGAAAACATTTGAAAATCCCTGTATGCCGACAAACATTCTGTGCCTCAGTTGGGATGAGAGGAAACATATTTTTTTACTGTCCAGCTCTATTCAGTCATCCAGACTCATTTTTTCCATCTCATACCTTCCTACTTCCTCCTAAACTGTAGTTCATACACAATTTTCGAAATTTGTTTGGATCGTACACTTTGACCAGGCAGAACCACCCCCAAGTCAACGTTGGGGCCATCCATTAAGTACGTCATGGTCCTAGGAGAGAGGGGGGGGGGGTTGTGAAAGAGTGACAAGCAATGTTTTAAGCATATGAACGGGTCCATGTTGGAATCACTTCAAAACAAAGTCTAGAGTTTTAATAAATAGTGTTTTTTTCTCCCACATTAGTCCTGCCAAATTCATTTTATCCTCTGGGGTCATTCGAGACGTTCTAGGTATAACATCTCAATCATCATGGAGAATGAAATAATAGGATCTATGATGGTAACAATGCATTCAAACAATCATAGGCCCTTCCCTTTCCACGAGTTTGAACAACTATTCTATGCCAAATCATTGCAAATTTGCTATTTTTTTCGAAATCAGTGAAAAAAATAGTTGCACCTCTCTAGCACTGCGTGAACCTAACATAACAGAAAATACGACAGCTGAATTCACGTCTATTATAAAGTGAAATTGGATTGAAATGTTATGAAATCGAGAATGAAACTAAATCATCGAACAAAACAGGTCACAACATGGAGGATTGTCGAATTGTTATATAATTTGGAATTAATAGGTACAGCTTTTTAGCTATCAATGACAACAATTCAAATAACAGAAGCTATGCTTCTATGACGTAGGGAACTATTACAATTACATAATTTTCTACAGAAATAAGCTTAATAACCAACACAAAAAGAGTTTTGGTTTAGACTATCATTAGAGAAACTATTATAATAATCGAACTCGACGTCATAGCTTCAGTGAATTAGATTCACTACCTTATTTTTAAGCTACACCTAGGGCATGATCAACGATAAAATCTGCTAGTTGCAATAAACCGAAATCTAGATAATCGAAATTCTAGATCTAGAAACATATTTGTTACCATGTATGGAACTCTTACGACGACATTGCTCTTCACTTGAAGGCAAATATGTTTTATGGCTGTTTCTACATGGTAGGTTGAGCAGTAACTAATCTCTTACATTTACAAACTATATGTATTGAATTTGGGATCGATGTGCTGAAACTAAAAGTGAGAACTGGAAATATTTGAATCATAACGACCAAATAAATCAACAGTAAAGCGATAAAGAGTATCTGATTACAGCTCGAGTTTGTGCTATTACTATGAAGTGTGAAATAGTTTATTGCAGTATTGGTTTAGAATTAGACTAATTGAGTTAGGTGTCTCTGTGTGAGTGTACGTTCTTTTGTGATAGGTTTTGCTCTTGCTCTTTTGGGTTATAGTTATTTCTCTTTTAAGGTAAGTATTTCACTCCTGTTCTGTTCTAAATTGTAAGATATTTGTTTTTTTCCTATCGTCAATCTATATAAGGTTAGCTAACCCGAGCAGGGAATGAGAACAAACCTATAACAAATTGATAACTCATTTTGTTATTGATAACAAAATGAAATCAAAACAAGTTTTCGTTTCGAATTGTTTTTATTTAATATCAAATTGAGATATCATTTTGTTATCATTTCAAAACCTCAATGATAACAAGATTTGATTTAAAAAATCCAAAATAAGGTTAATGTGCTTTCTTAACATTAATTATATTCACAAAATATTTGTTAAATGTACAGGGGATAGACAAAATGATCGAGACAGGCAAAATTTCCTCTTCTCAAAAAAATTTCAAATGGCTGTAACTCGCATGAACCTGCCGGGATGAACCTGCCTACGGCAGAAAATCCCAGAATAAAAAAAAGAAAAAAAAATGGCTGTAACTTTTCGAAAAGTGCATCAAATATTCTCAAATTTTCACTGTAAGTTGATCAACTATTTGTGTATCAATGGACAAAATTTGGAAAAGATCGGACTATTCTGCACGTAGTTATAAAGATTCTAAAAAAAGGTATAATTATCCGATAGCCAACATTCAGTTGTTATATCTTCGGATTCAATGAACCGAATGCAATGAAATTTTGTCCATTTATGACTTATATAATGAGCTTTGAAAACCTTTTGACTTAACTTAAAATTCTCAACACGGAAGAAAATTATAACGATAACATTATTTTTCTAATAAAACATCAAATTTTCTTAAATTTCAACATCGTTTCAAAATTTAAGATGCTAAGTATAGTTATTTAACGTTCCCTCTAATTGTCGTGAATGCAGATATGTTGTGAAAGAAAGTAACAACATAGTTGGCAATTCATTTAAAAAGTAATGAGATGCATATTAAAAATAGACCAATTTACTAAAAAATCATAATATTAATTGAACCGCTACAACTTTTTCTCTTGTTAATAATTTCAAGTTGAGCCAAACGTTTTTCAGAGCTCATTATATAAGCCATAAATAAACGAAATTTCATTGCATTCGGTTCATTGAATCCGGAGATATAAAAGCTCAAAGTTGGCTATCGAATAATTCTACCTTTTTCTAATGTGCTTATAACTTCGTGCAGAATAGCCCGATCATTTCCAAATTTTGTCATCTGATACACAAATAGTTGATTAACTTACAGTGAAAATTTGAGAATATTTGTTGTACTTTTAGAAAAGTTACAGCTAATTGGACATTTTTGAAAAATGAAAATTTTGCCTGTCCCGATCATTTTGTCTATCCCCTGTACCTGAGTATTGTATTTACATATTGACACAAAATTTTTAATTTGCTGATTCTGGGTAATGGTCATGCTATTGATTTAAGGTGAAGATATGACGAAGCCACACCTCGAATTTTCAAGAGATTTGTGCTTTTGAAAATTCAAGGTGTGGTTTCGTTCTATATTCACCTTAAATTGGCTTGAAATTTAATAAGTCTTTTTATGGTGACTGGGTAGGTTGTTCTCTTCGTTATGAGGGGTTTTCATCGGCCAAATTACCTGAAACTCAGCTCAGCTTGGTTGGGGAAGATTTGAGGCCAACGTTGAATTTCAAAAAGCCTTCCATAACGAAGAGAACAAAACTGCCCAGAATACCAAAGTTCCCCTATATCAGTCATTTCAATCTAAACATATTGCCAAATATTTTGAAATTTTATCTACAGGGTGATTATTTCTTCAGTGCTATATTTTAAAACTGCACCATTCGCACTTTCGTAAGGAAAAAACAAGAGTTCCACAGTACACCGAGTTTTCTCACACTTTAAGCCGTTTGGCATAAAGTCATTTGGCATGATAGTCGTTTGGCATTATAGACGATTGGTATAGTGTTCCTTTCTAAAGTTTTCTCCCGTGAAAAAGGATTCATTGTAGCTCCGTACCAAAATGATGAATCCCGTGATGTTTGATACAGTTTTGAAAATAACACAGATCATGCATGAAAATGATGAATGCCATTTCACTTATTGTTATGTCAAACGGCCATTTTTCCGAACGACTTTTTTGTCAGATTATGCCATTTGCCCATTATGCCAAAAATAATTAATGTAGTAATAGTTTGTATCGAGTTGCAACAATCTAGTTTTGCAACGAGTTCCATACAAAATTTAATGCAATGATTTTTTTTATTATACATCTAATTTGAGTTGCACAATGTTCATAATGCAACTCAAATGCAACTCATTTCAATTGCATAATGAACCAGTACGGAAAAGTTTGTCATTATAATACTAAAATGAGTAATATAAAATAGAAATTACGATACTGAATTCCTTAAAATATGTTTCCAATCGGATACCTTATTTTTTCAATGTCATCATTTTTCCCCGGATAACGAAGGAAAGAGCTGAAAAGCCGAATGCGACTCAATTCGTTGCTCGATGTCATTCAATTTCAGTCCCGATGTCTGTGGCTCTGGAATGTCGTGAACTACATATACCGCATTTAGTTCACCACTGGACTGCGAACTGCGGCTTCATAAGTGCGAAAACGTAAATAAAAGTGCGCGATTGCATCAAATCAGGTTGATGTCTTCAGCGCACTATTTCTTCAATCTATGGTGAACAAGTGCTCTGAAGACACCGAGTTGATTTGATGCAATCGCGCACTTTTATTAGCGTTTTCGCACTCGTGAAAACTAGTGCGATAGTCCAGTGGTGAACTAAATGCGCTATATGTTTTCGTGTTTTATTACATATCTATGAGGATATCACATCCGACTTCCATACATTTTTTCTTCATTTAGGCACCAAGTTAGAAATGACTGTTAATGAATTGTTAATGTTAAAATCGATAATACTACGCCGTCAATAGGGGTCATATTCTGATGATATCGTATCAACAAAACAAGTGTTCAATCACGAGATTCTTCTGAATTAACAAAATATCATTTAAATTTTTTCTTATTCATGTAAATTAATGCCTAATAAAATATCAAAATGAATACTAAATTTGTTATTAATTTTTAGTTATTACCCTATGGATTTGATAACTCCCTGAGAACTGTGTAAGATATCAAGTCGTAAAATGTGGATAACAAAATAAGATATCAATTTGTTATCAATGAGAACTCATTCTGTTTTCAATTTGATATTCCAGTACATTATTTTGTTATCATTTTTGTTATGTTAACACTTAAGTCATACAAAATGAAAACTCACGTTGTTATCAAAATTCGTGATATCTAAATAACTCAATTTGTTTTCAATTAGTTCTCATTCCCTGCTCGGGAAGTTGGTTTTTTGTTTGTTCTAGACTAGGTAAAAAGAATTGGTAAATTCTTAAAATAGCGCAACTCGAACATAGATCAGGTAAACGACTACAGCACGTCAACGGTCCGGAGGAATTCTATGGGACCGCAAAACTTTACTCGCCTAGAAGTAGGAAATTTGAAGAATGAAAAAGAACGCTGTACTAGTAACTGCTAGTATCGTAAAATGGAATATCAAGAAATCGTAGGATGTTGAAGATTTACAATGATCGATACAGAATTCTCCGAAACTAACGGTGCGTATGCTCAGTGTTTCCTTATGCGCAATCTCGATAAAAAATCTCCAGGAATCAGCCAAGCACACTCACTGTTTTCTTTAGTCTCAGAAAATGCACTCCCGGTAAAGAAATTTCCGAAATCAGTCGCGCACATGGTCACTGTTCACTTTTTGTGTAGAACACCCGAAAAGTATTTGCATCAAGTATCAGAAGGTCGGCTACAGAGGCACGTTATCGTCCATTTGGGACATGTATGCCATTTTGCATAGTTGCAACAATCATATACATGGCCAGATTTTGATGATCGGACACTGAATATGATTGATGGTATCAATCAGTGCGAATGTTTTTTTTGCGTTCCACGATTTCCCTGATACTCCATTTTACAGTAAGTGCTACAATATGTCCTAAAATACGAAAATGAAAAGACAAAGAAGAACAACCTACCTGGTATTGCTCCTCCGTTTCGATGAGACCTTTAACGGCCACGACCTGATACTGGGGAGCTCGCATAGCGGCGGAGTTTTTCCGAATCAACCGAAGCGAATCCTGTGACGACCCAAGGGCCGCCACCTGGCGCGGACCGTGACTGGGATCTAACACCAACAGCGAAAGACCAGAGGTACGCTGTTCAATTCCAACAATTGTCCTCGAGTGACCTAAAAATAGTAACAGTCATTTTTGAAATAATGCTTTTGGAAACAACACTTTCTGAGAATTAGTATCAATCCTAAGAATGTCCTAGAACCTTACCTTGATGTTGCAGGTACAAAGGTGGCGTGTGGATCCTGGGTTCCTCGAAGTAACGCAACACCCAGTTGAACAGTTCCGGGTGACGTCCATCGGACGACGTTGGCCGATGGAAGTCCACCAACTCGCAGCGGATCCGGAGCCATGACAGGACGGTAACGATTTCCGTAGCACCAATCCACTTTCGGGTGTTGTACAGCTTGCAGCCCAGCTGCTCTGAACCCTGAATGTCGAATCCTTGCGCCCAGGCAGCTTCAACCATACGCTGCAATCGGGAGATGCTGGGCATTGCAGTGCGCGCCGGACCGTGCGATCCCCACGCCGAGTATAGAGCTTCGTTGTAGGCGGTGTTCTGTTCGAAGGCATAAATGTTCATGAAAATTTTACCCGAAGTTGTTTTCGTCGTTCGAAGTCCAATTCGTTCCCATATAGGATGCGGACACCGGTTTTGGCCAGTCTAAGGGAAATCATTTTTATAATAACAATCAATAATCCTAGGAAAACTACCAAGGTTTCGATCTATACTTTCTAAGAAAAATGCAGAAATTAAGGGTACTTGATTTATGTATTAAAAATTGACACTGGCCAAAATAGAAGCATTGCCGCAGTTTTGGCCTTATTCTTAACTTTGGTTTCTATTTTGGCCAATCACATGTATTTCTTATGGGAGTGGCCAAATTAGAAGCACCCTGTCCAAAATAGACATATGGGAGCTGATTTTTTTTCATTTTTTATTTTAATCAAAATGTTTAGTTTTCACAGCTGCAATCATCATACCTATTATATTAGGATCTACATAATAGTAAAAAAAACAAAATTATGCAACAAAACAAAATATCGCAACAGGCTGAATACCGCACTATGGCCAAGACTCCGGACCAGAGCGTTCATGATTAACTAAAATTTCAATCATGATTAATCATTGATGATTTAAGTTCCAATTTTGGTGATTATTGATTATGATTAATTTGATTTTTAGGATGATTAAAGATTATGATTAATGATTAAAATTGGTATCTGTGATTATTGATTATGATTAATGATTAAAAATTAATCAATCACAAAAAACTAGAAATGATTAAAATATATTTATTGTTTAACATGTTTTTGAAGTTTCAAACGTAAAAGGTAACTCTGTCCGGGAGATTTTTGAAAAAAGAATCATAAATAATATTATTTAGAACAGCATTTGAACCAATTTAAATTGGATCATATATTTTATATGATGAATCATTTTTGGTGATGAATGATTAATGATTGATTAATATTTTTTTCTTATGATTATGATTACTGATTAATGATTAGATTGCAAGAACAGAGTGATTAAGATTAATGATTAATGATTAAATGAGATTTTTCTGTGATTATGATTAATGATTTTGATTAATCTTAATCATTAATCATTAATCATGATTAAATTTATGATTAATCATTAACACTCTGCTCCGGACTGGCCAAAACTGAAGCTTCTGCGCTTCTACCACAGAGAAACGGACGTCACACTCTGATCGCTTTCCATCGATCACCTTTTTGACGGGTGATTCAAATATTCAATAGGTAGTCGATTGGCCACTCGTAGCGCTGGTATCGTATTTGCTCCTTTTTGACATTTGCTCACTACCGGCATCTAGTGGTGGCCCGGCCAAACACAGTACGTTTAACATTGGGCGATTGCGTTTTCATGACGATGTTTTTAGAGAAACTTGTTCTAAATGTGACGTCTGTTTCTCTGTGCTTCTACCCTATTACATTGCTTATAGTTTTTTTCAGGAGTGGCCCATTTGGCATAGCTTCATTCGGTATGCACTCATTTGGTATGAAGTCATTACGATAAAAATAGCCAATAATCATATGAAAACTACCAACGTGCCAAATAAAAGGATTCAATCTGAGACATCGATTTTTGTGAATTGCTTCGAATCGGACCAGCAGAATCGATTCACCGATTTAGTCGAATGCTTTGAATCGATGTTTTCACATCGATCTGATATTGTAAAATGTTGTAAAACCATAAAAGATCCGCACATCGAACCGTCTCTGGAGGAATTCCTGGATGAATCCGTGGAGGAATTCCTAAAGAAATTCCTGAAGGAATTCCTGCAGGAATATCTGAAGGAAACAATGAAGGAATCCAGGAGAATTTCCTGGAGGACTCCCTGCAGAAATTCTTGGATAAATGCCTGGGGCAAATTCTGGAAGAAATCTTGACGACATCTCTGGATGGAGGATTCCCTAGAGGAAATCTGGGAGGAATCTCTTAAGAAGAAACATCTTGAGGAGGATCTTTTGGAGAAATCCCTAGAGGAATGCTTGAAGAAATCCCTAAATGAATCCCTGCCTAGAGGAATTCTGAATCTCTGGAGAAATTTATGAAAAAAAAATCCTAGGAAAAATCCCTAAGAAATATTTTTGAAGGAATTCTTGGAAGAATTTCTGGAGGAATTCTTGGAGGAATTTATGGAGGAATCGCTGGAGAAATTTTTGGAAGTATCCTAAGAGAAATTCCTGGATAAATTTCTGAAGAAATTTCTAGAGCAATTCCTAGAGAAGTTCCCAGAGGAATTCCTGGAAGAAACCCTTGAAGAAATCCTAGTGGATTCCCTAGAAAAATTCCTTGGGGAATTCCTGAATAAATTCCTGGAAGGTTTCTGAAGGAATCCATGGATGATTTCCTTGAGAAATTCCTGAAGAAATACCTGGGGTAATCCCTGGAGAAATTCTTGGAAACTCTAGAGAAATTCCTAGAGGAATCCCTGTATACATTCCATGAGGAATCCCTGGAGGAATCCTTAGAGAAGTCCCTGGAGGAATTCCTGAAGGACTACAGGACCACTTTCAGGAGGAATTCCTGTAGGAATCTCTAGAAGCAACTCTTTGAGGTATCTCAAGAGGAATACCTGTAGGAATCTCTGGAGGATTTTTTAGAGGAATCTCTAGAGAAATTGCTAGAGGAATTCTCGGACGAATCCCTGTAAGAATTTTTAGAGGAACCATGTAGGAGTTCCCAAAAAATCCTAGATGAATTTCTGGAGGAATCCCTTCAGAAATTCTTGAAGGAATCCCAGAAAGAATTCCTAAAGAAATCCAATGATCAATTTTTGAGGGAATTCTAGGAGGAGTTTCTGAAGAAATCCCAGGAGGAAGTACTGAAGAAATCGCTGAAATTCTAGAGGAAATCTTGAAGGAATCCTTAAAAGAGTACGCAGAAGAACTTTTGAAGCAATCCCTGTAGCAGTTCCTGAAGGGAATCCTGGAGCAGTTCCTAAAGAAACTCCAGGAGGAAGCCTGAAAGCAATACCAAGAAGCATTCCTAAGGGAATTCCTGAACAGTTCCTGGAGGAAGTCTTAGATTAATTCCTGGAGGTGTTTCTGGAAGAATTCCAGGAGGATTTCCCAAAAAGAGTTCTCGGAGGTATTTTCAAAACAATCCTGGAAAGTTGTTCCCGAAAGAATCACAGAATGAATTCCCAGGTGAATCCCTGGAGGAATCTTGAAGAAATTTGTGAAAAAAAACCTCATGCGGAATTCCTTAGGGAATCTCACGAGAGCTTTCTTAGCGAATTCCTGGAAGAATTTCTGTAGGAATCTCTAGATAAAAAATTGAAGAAATCCATGTCTGCAGTAATTTCTGGACGAATTATTGAACGAATACTTGGATGGACTGGATGAATTCCTGGGTTAATTTTTGAATAAACTCTAGTAATATTTTCTGAAAGAATTCCTGGAAGACATTCCTATAGAAATACTTCGAATACTTCCAAATGCAAGTAGGAGCAATCTTCAGCGGAATTCTGGAAGAATTCCTTGAAGAAATCTCTGAAGGAATTTCTGCAAAAATACCTTACAGGATCTCTGGAGAAATTCCTGAAGGAAACCTTGAAAACGGTATTTGCACAATCCCTAGATAAATTCTAAAAGGAATCTTTAGAGGAATTCAAAATGGAATCACTGCAGCAAAGCTATGGATTTTTTTTAAATTTTATTATTTGTGTATTTTAACCAAAGCCAATTCTACACTTTATTATTGGAGGAATTGTACATGCTCATAAAGTTTACGACACTAGAAACAAATCTAAAACAGTCATTTTGTTTGCTCAAAGCTGCAATGCCTATCTGCTCCAAAACCCCCACCCCCTGGCCCCTTCCAGAGAAAATCCTAGCTACGCCAATGATTTTACGGCTCTGTTTCAAAAATTGATATAACGTTGTGTCTCAACATTCTGAAATCAAAATGAACATTTAATATTCTTGAATTGAAAGAAAAATAGAATGTAAAAAAAAACCCTAATTAATCCACCTAGCGGTGATAGTGCCTTTCTCGTGCTTCGAAATATCCTTTCCACAAAACTCGAGCGACATGTTGATGACATTGACATAAATACAAAATGAAAATTGCTTGCTAAATCTACTCAATATGGATACATTTTATATTAGCATAACATCCAATATTCAGAAAATATAAGACAACGATCCAAAACTCAAACCAAACAAGTGTCATGAAGCTGCAAAATTTTGAAACTTCATTTTAGATTTTCCGGTCATCATTTTATGACTCCGGATATCTACCCCAACTAAACTAACCGCCATCTTGAACATTGAAACACCATCTTGGATGTTCTGATATTCATTTTTGGACTCTGCACCTAAAATGACATAAAATAGTCGCCGTATTGAATTTTGGCATGTCGTTTATGATTTTCTGGTTACCAGTTTTGGACGAAGACCGGCATTCTTCCCCATTCAAACTATAGTCATATTGCAGACCTTGTGAAACAGCGCACAGCTTGGGTTTTCTGATTATAAATTTTGAATTCTGGACATATTTTCATACAAAATATGCCCATAATGCAAGAATTAAAAATCCTATAAAATAGGCACTAACTTGAATACTGGGCCATTATCTTGGACTTTGGACCGCTATTTTGGATACTCTGGTGGACTCCAAACAAATTTCCCATACCAAATACACTTATTTTACATAGTTTTAGAGCTCAAAATTCCTTAAAACAGCCACCATCTTCTGTTTACGCGATCAAATTCTTATTTTTCCATTCAACGTTGACCAATCCTGCTATAACTTTACACCTTAGGAATCTGAAATGGTACGATTTGATGAGATCGCTTTAGTTTTGTCTATATTTTGTTCTCATATATGAGAACTTAGACCTATTCGTCACTGTTGTTCATACCTAATGTTTATCAGGCCATTAAAAAAAGCCACGATTTATTTTTTCACATGAACGTTGGTTCTGCTACACAACAGCTAGTCTCTAATGTGATCTAAGGCTTCTTGCTAACCGTTCATTAGATTATCAAAAAATCTGCGATCTGATGTGTCGTATGTATGGGTTTGGTTCATTTTTATACTTGATAATTTCCGGTGGGATAGCCGGATCTGATTCCATGAGTCATGGACCATGACACTACCGGTTGTCCCAATTATGGTCTGAGAATATTTTATTGCTATTTATTCACCTTTACCTAATCACCGCGATTTGATATATCGCATGAATGGGTTTGCTTCACTTTTACTTCTAACCACTTTCGATGCCACAGCTGAACCCACAACACTACCGGGAATCTAATGTGGTCTGACCCTATTTTTCCATCAGGTTGTCGATAAGTCGTGATCAGTCTTCGTTCTACTGCTCGTGTTGTGTGTAGGTAAGAGGTAACGATAGCACACGAATGTAACAAAGCCGACTGACACCCGACTGCGGCAACGAAATGAAGGTAATAAAAAGTCGAATGTTTACAAGACTGGTCGTGATTTGATGTACCGCATCCATGGGTTTGGTTAAATTTAACATTTTACAACCCGGATCTGATTCCGGGTAACTACCGGCTGAACCAAATATGGTCTAACATTATTGTCTTGTTAACTGCTCATCGGTTAACCAAAAACGCTGCAAATTGAAGGTGTCACATGCAGGGTTTGACAATTTCGACAGGACTCTCTGAACCAATTCCGGACCACTACCAGTGACGTAAGGCTATTTTCTAGCTAACTGTTCATCAGGTTATCGCAAAAGCCACGATTTGATGTGTCACATGCCTGGATTTGGTTCACTTTTATATTTGGCCTCTTCCGGCCACTCAAAACCGATTCCGAAACACTTGCTGACCGTTCATTAGGTAATCTAAAAAGCCGCTATTTGATGTGACGCATGTACGGGTTTGTTTCTCTTTCAGATTTAACCACTTCGGCGGGAACCCTGGAACGGGTTCCGGAACACTACTGGTTCAGATATGATCTGAGATGGTTTTCCTGCTCATTGTCCATCAGGTCATCGAAAATGCCGTGGTTTGATGTGTCGCATGTATGGGTTTGGTTCAATTGTATATTTGGCCACTTCGAGCGGGACGCCTAGAACCGGTTCCGGAACACTACCGGTTCAGATATGGTCTGAGATGATTTTCCTGCTCATTATCCATCAGGTCATCGAAAATGCCGTGGTCTGAGATGATTTTCCTGCTCATTGTCCATCAGGTCATCTAAAATGCCGTGGTTTGATGTGTCGCTTGCATGGGTTGGGTACAATTGTATATTTGGCCACTTCCGGATGGACGCCCAGAACCGGTTCGGGAACACTACCGGTTCAGATATGATCTGAGACTATTTTCCTGCTTACCGCTCATCAGGTTATCGAAAATGCCGTGGTTTGATGTGTCTCATGCATGGGTTTGGTTCACTTTGATATTTGCCACTTCCGGCGGGACACCCGGAACCGGTTCCGGAACACTACCGGTTCAGATATGGTCTTAGACTATTTTTCTGCTTACCGCTCATCAGGTCATCGAAAATGCCGTGGTTTGATGTGTCGCATGTATAGGTTTGATGCATTTTCATATCTGGTCCCTTCCTGGGGTACCGTTCCGGAACACCTAAATGGCCATATCTCCGAAACGGCTGAACCGATCCGAACCATTTTCAATAAGAAACAATGGGACCAGATTCCGCGTCGAATGAACCGTCGGTCATTGAAATCGGATGTGGTTTACTGCCAAAAAGTGATGTGAGTTTTTTTGTACACACACATACACACACACACACATACACACACACACACATACACACACACACACATACACACACACAGACATCACCTCAATTTGTCGAGCTGAGTCGATTGGTATATAAGACTTGACCCCTCCGGAGGCTCTATCAAATTTTCGTTTTTGGAGTGAACATATAGCCTTTCGGTACACCTTGGTGTACGAGAAAGGCAAAACGATCCGGTCGATTTTGTGGGGCTTCAACATCGATTCAAATAATAGATTAATCAAAACAAAAACATCGATGTTACGAACATCGATTTAAAATTTCCCAACACTCAAGATACTGTACGGATCTCATCGTGTCTCTCAAAAATTAAGTAAATTGGTTCAAAATTGACTGCGATATAGCAGCAAGTGTCCAAAATAGGTCCTCCTACCCAAATTATCCCAGACTAAACGGCCTATTGGGAACGAATCGGTTACATCACTTCCACTCACCTGCAACAGTGACGACAGCATCATCTGCAAATTCCGGTAACCGCAACCCCAACCCTTATCCCCGTAACTGGATGCATAGTGATCAACACTAGAGCAAACGTACGTCTTCAGCACATTCGGCGAGGAGGACGACAGTGCCAGCACCCGAGGAGAAACCGATTTTGTGCAAGATGATCCATCGTCCACGCCGTGCGATTCGGCCGCACGCAATCCGACCTGCCGTTCGTAGTAATCGGCAACACTCATCTCACCGGCGTACACCGCCCTCTGCATGGCCGCCGCCGACTGTTCGCGGAAGTTTCCCTGGTCATCCATCCCGTACTGGGCCCGAAGCATTTCGAACTCTCGCTGCTCGCGCAGTTTCTGCGCCTGCTTTTCCAAGTCCGGTTCCTTGGAGGCCGGATTCTGCGGGCTTTTGCTGAAGTGTTTCTCGATGTGGATTTCCATGTCGGCCGTTTTCATGTGATCGAACGAAATTCCGCACACCGGGCAAAGACTGCCGGTGAGGCTTCCGTTGACGGACGCCGCTGCCGGCGTACCACCGTTCTGGCGATCGGCCTTCGCCGGACTTAGAATATCCCTATGCTCAATGTTCACATGCAACTCCAAATCCGAACCGGATTCGAATGTACGCGCGCAGATGGGACATTGTAGAGCGCTCAGGGTATCCACGTGGGAGTTTCCACTGGCTCCATTGTTTATGCTAGGACTTAGCGGGTCAAAGTGCGATCGATTTATATGCTCTTCTAGAACGGTCGGGTTTTCAGTTGTGTAAGGACATAGTAGGCACTGCAACGGACTGGGTTTGACAGTGGTTGCTGCGATCGGTTTGTGAGATTTGAGCTTGAGTCCTAGTTGCGACCGAAGCGGCGAACCTTGACCACCGGCGCCCGTTCCGTTTACGGGGGCGGTAGAAGTGCCGCTTGCTCCCGCCACGACACCACTGGTACATCCCGCACCACCTCCATTCATGACCACTTCTTTTCCTTCATTTAGCATATCACAGCTTTTGTTGCTTGTACTAGTTACCGTCACTTCAGGATTTGTTGGATGATTGTTCAACAGTTGCTGTTGATTGACCTTACTGCTAGCTCCTGACGAATGACTATTGCTACTGCTACTTCCTGCACTCGTACTACCGTTGCTGCTACTAATGCCGTTCTGCTGGCTGCTACCGATACTGGATCTACTACAGGTGCTCGTCGCCGAAGTGCTCATCGAAGAACTGATTTTGCTATGATGACTACTATTACTGGTACCGTTGAGATTTGACTGCTGTTGCTGTTGCTGTTGCCCGAAAGAATTGGTCATTGAAGAACTGCCATTGCTGATGCTTATTGGTTTGCCATTGTTGGTATTTGAAACCGGTGTTAGAAGCTCGGATGTTATCGATGGAGAAAATCCGCGGCAGTCGGAAATGGAATCAGAATCACCGTCAATGCTGAAAAGAAGAAAAAACAAAATAAATCCATAGAAAATAGCCGGCATCCCGAGTAGAGGCAAAGAACAAACCAAAGACAAAATAATAACAAATTCTGCCATGATATTTCATTTTGCCATTCTTATGTCATTTATGAATAACGTTAAATAACTTGAATATATTATCATTGCAAAATTTGTTATTTCTGAGTTACTATTGAATAACAATAAATGCAAACATGACAAAATAAGTTCTTCCGAATATCTCAATTAAAACAACATCTCAATGACATGTTTTGCAATCATAACTTATTGTATTATTGATGAGTTATTTGGTATTTTTCATTTTATTTTGTCAGAGAGAAAAACAATAAATAGATTTATTATTTATCATTGAGTTATTTTCCGGTACAAGGTTAGTTATTATTTTGTTCTTTACACTGAAAAATATTTAAACCCAAAGAATAAGTTCTAAAAACTCAAATTTGACTTTTGACTCAAATTTGACAGCTTATAGTTTTTACACAGCATTGGGTTGTTTTCTCCCTCACCCCACACGAATGTTGTCAAAAACGAAGAAAGAAGCACCGACATATCCGTGCGGCTCCGTGGAAGAAGCCAAATTTGGGTTATCTTGACTAAATCCAAATTTGCGTCAAATAAGGCCTCCGCTGGGTGAAAATAACTTACCACTGGGTGAACATTTTTGCAGCGATCAAATGAGATTTACCTAGTGACCACTATCGCTGTTTGACGCAAATTTGAGTAATTCCACGGAGGTGCGGGATTGCGTCAAAAGAACTTAAATTTGGGTTGATTTGTAGTTCCGTGTAAGCTCTTATCAGGGATGCCAGATGTGAAGACGTGAAGACTTGTCTTAACCCTTAACCGCCCGGGACGATTCTTTCTGACTTCAAATGGCTCGTTCTCCGAAACTAGGGCACCAAATTGCATTCGGTTTGAAGCATCATCAAGGGGAAGAGTGTAGCTTTACAATGGTTTGGCGGGGATCTCCCTATGACCCTCCCCCCTTTTCTGCGGGGCGGATCTAGGTGTGGCATGATCCGTAATATTACCATATGATCATAATTTCGACTGAAAAACAGCGTGTTATTGTCGTTGTTAGTGACAGATTATTCTAAACATGTAATTTCGGACATGATTAGGTCAACCGGTTATCCGGTGACCTCGGAACAGGTTCTGGGGACCTTGGAATCTCCGGTAGAAATGGCCATTTTTCGATTCTAATAGAATCCTATCATGCGACACCTCAAATTTCGCAGAATGCCGCGCGTAATCCAGTAAAACAAAGAAAAACTGTTGATCGATTCTGGTCACCCGGTGACCTCGGAACAGGTTCTGGGGACCTTGGAATCTCCGGTAGAAATGGCCACTTTTCGATTCTAATAGAATCTCATCATGCGACCCCTCAAATTTCGCAGAATGCCGCGCGTAATTTAGTAAAACAAAGAAAAACTGTATTGATCGATTCTGGTCACCCGGTGACCTCGGAACAGGTTCTGGGGACCTTGGAATCTCCGGTAGAAATGGCCATTTTTCGATTCTAATAGAATCCCATCATGCGACACCTCAAATTTCGCAGAATGCCGCGCGTAATCCAGTAAAACAAAGAAAAACTATATTGATCGACTTTGGTCACCCGGTGACCTCGGAACAGGTTCTGGGGACCTTGGAATCTCCGGTAGAAATGGCCACTTTTCGATTCTAATAGAATCCCATCATGCGACACTTCAAATTTCGCAGAATGCCGCGCGTAATCCAGTAAAACAAAGAAAATTTTTATTGATCGATTTTGGTCACCTGGTGACCTCGGAACAGGTTCTGGGGACCTTGGAGTCACCGGTAGAAATGGCCATTTTTCGATTCTAATAGAATCCTATCATGCGACACCTCAAATTTCACAGAATGCCGCGCATAATCCAGTAAAACAAAGAAAAACTTTATTTATCGATTCTGGTCACCCGGTGACCTCGGAACAGGTTCTGGGGACCTTGGAATCTCCGGTAGAAATGGCCACTTTTCGATTCTAAAAAAATCCCATCATGCGACACCTCAAATTTCGCAGAATGCCGCGCGTAATCCAGTAAAACAAAGAAAAACTTTATTGATCGATTCTGGTCACCCGGTGACCTCGGAACAGGTTCTGGGGACTTTGGAATCTCCGGTAGAAATGGCCACTTTTCGATTCTAATAGAATCCCATCATGCGACACCTCAAATTTCGCAGAATGCCGCGCGTAATCCAGTAAAACAAAGAAAAACTTTATTAATCGATTCTGGTCACCCGGTGACCTCGGAACCGGTTCTGGGGACTTTGGAATCTCCGGTAGAAATGGCCACTTTTCGATTCTAATAGAATCCCATCATGCGACACCTCAAATTTCGCAGAGTGCCGCGCGTAATCCAGTAAAACAAAGAAAAACTGGCCACCGGATGACCAGAGTAATCAAAATTTGAATATCTCGTATACTAGACTAGGTGTTTTTGTGATACATGTGGTATAGCTATTGGTTCTACTGAATTACTCTCGTAATTTTGCGAAATTTGCGGTGTCGCATGATGAAATAACATGATGGATGCAGAAATACCAGGAATACCTCCAATTAAACAAAGAAAACTGGTTTGGTTCCAGGGATTCCTCCAGAAAATATTGTTAAATTATTTCTTCGGGACCCCCCTATAAACACCTCCAAAAATTCCTTCAGAGGCTTTCTGGAGGAATTCTGGCAGAAATTTTAGAAGGATTTTTTGGAGGTATACCTGGAGGAATTCCTGGAAAAAATTCTGGAGGAGTTTCTGAAGGAACTTTCGGAGCGGTTTATGGAGGGTCCCGAAGGAATTACTAGACGATTTTTTTAGAAAATTTTCTGGAGGAATCCCTGGAGGAGTTCCTGGTTGTATGTCAGCAGGAATTTCTGTGGAGTAGTTTATAGAGAAATTCCTTGATAAATTCCTGAAGGAGGTTTTGGAGGAATTACTGGAGGTATTCCTGGGGGAACTCCTCGAGGAATTCCTGGAGCAATTCCTGAAAAAGGAAATTCCTTGATAAATTCCTCCAGAATTACCTCCAGGAATTCCTCCAGGGATTCATCCAGAAAATTTTCGAGGAATTTCTGCCAGCAAGATTTCCTTCAAGATTTCCACCCTTCCACGGATTCCTACAGAAAATCCTGAAGGAGCTTCTCCCGGAACTCTGAAAGGAATTCCTCCATAAATTCCTCCAGGAATTTCTCCAGGATTTTTCCATGAATTTCTTCAGAAATTCCACCACAAATTTCTCCAGGAATTTCTTTTTTGGAGTTTTCTCCAAAAACTCCTTCAAGAAGCCTCAAATATTATTCCGGAAATTTCTCAATAAATTCCTCACGGAGTTCCTCCCGTAACACCTCCAGGAATTTCTCCAGAGATTTTTTCAGGTATTTCTCCAGAGAATCCACTAGAAATTTCTGCAAGAATTCCTCCCAGATTTCCTCTAGGGATTTATCCAGGAATTCCTCCACGGATTCCTCCAGAAAACCCTAAAGACTTTTCTCCCGAAACTCATTCAAGAATATCTTCAGAATTCCTCAAAAAAAAAATCGTTCATATATTCTTCTAGGAATTCCTTCAGAAATTCCTCAAGGAAACCTAAAATATTTCTCCACAAATTCCTCAAAGAATTCCTCTAGAAATTTCTCCAGTAATTTCTCCAGAAATTGTTCAAGGTACTCTCCAAGAATTCCTCCTGAAAATCCTTCAGGAATTTCTCTAGAAATACTTCCAGGAATTCCTGCAGATAAATCCTCAGGAAGGGTTACAGGAGAAATTCCTTGATAAATTCCTCCAGAATTACCTAAAGGAATTCCTCCAGGGATTCATCCAGAGAATTTTCCAGAAATTTCTGCCAGCCAGAGTTCCTCCAAGATTTCCACCCCTCCACGGATTTCTACAGAAAATCCTGAAGGAGCTTTTCCCGGAGCTCTGACAGGAATTCCTCCATAAATTCCTCCAGGAGTTTCTCCAGGATTTTTTCCAGGAATTTCTAAAGGAATTCCTCCAGGGATTCATCCATAAATTTCTTCAGAAATTCCACCACAAATTTCTCCAGGAATTTCTTTTTTAGAGTTTTCTCCAAAAACTCCTTCAAGAAGCCTCAAACATTATTCCGGAAATTCCTCAATAAACTCCTCCAAGGAATTTTTTCAGGTATTTCTCCAGAAAATCCACTAGAAATTTCTGCAAGAATTCCTCCCAGATTTCCTTTAGAGATTCCTCCAGGAATTCCTCCACGGATTCCTCCAGAAAACTCTAAAGACTTTTCTCCCGAAACTCATTCAAGAATATCTTCAGGATTCCTCAAAAAAAAAAAATCATACAAATATTATTCTAGGAATTCCTTCAGAAATTCCTCAAGGAAACCTCAAATATTTCTCCAGAAATTCCTCAAAGAATGCCTCTAGAAATTTCTCCAGTAATTCCTCCAGAAATTGATCAAGGAATTCCTCCAAATATTTCTCCTGAAAATCCTTCAGGAATTCCTCTAGAAATACTTCCAGGAATTCCTCCAGATAATTATCCATAAAAAATCCTATAGGAATTTTCGCCAAAAAAACTCCAAAACTTCGACTATGGATTACTCCAGAAAATCCTATAAAAATCCAGGAAGTCTTCTAGGAAATTCCATCTTCAGAAATTCCTCATCCATTCATCCAGATGGGATTCTTTTAGACTCGAAAAATGGTCATTTCTACCGAAGATTCGAAGGTCCCCAGAACCTGTGCCGAGGTCACCGGGTGACCAGAGTCGATCAAAATTATTTTTCTTTGTTTTACTGAATTACGTGCGGCATTCTGCGAAATTTGAGGTGTCGCATGATGGGATTCTTTTAGAATCGAAAAATGGCCATTTCTACCGTAGATTCCAAGGTCCCCAGAATCTGTTCCGAGGTCACCGTGTGACCAGAATCGATCAATAAAAATTTT
Source organism: Aedes albopictus (assembly GCF_035046485.1). NCBI lineage: Eukaryota > Metazoa > Arthropoda > Insecta > Diptera > Culicidae > Aedes > Aedes albopictus. The sequence goes on from NC_085137.1 coordinate 162,534,471, forward strand.
CTTTGTTTTACTGGATTACGCGCGGCACTCTGCGAAATTTGAGGTGTCGCATGATGGGATTCTATTAGAATCGAAAAATGGCCATTTCTACCGGAGATTCCAAGGTCCCCAGAACCTGTTCCGAGGTCACCGGGTGACCAGAATCGATCAATAAAGTTTTTCTTTGTTTTACTGGATTACGCGCGGCATTCTGTGAAATTTGAGGTGTCGCATGATAGGATTCTATTAGAATCGAAAAATGGCCATTTCTACCGGAGATTCCAAGGTCCCCAGAACCTGTTCCGAGGTCACCGGGTGACCAGAATCGATCAATAAAGTTTTTCTTTGTTTTACTGGATTACGCGCGGCATTCTGCGAAATTTGAGGTGTCGCATGATGGGATTCTTTTAGAATCGAAAAGTGGCCATTTCTACCGGAGATTCCAAGGTCCCCAGAACCTGTTCCGAGGTCACCGGGTGACCAGAATCGATCAATAAAGTTTTTCTTTGTTTTACTGGATTACGCGCGGCGTTCTGCGAAATTTGAGGTGTCGCATGATGGGATTCTTTTAGAATCGAAAAGTGGCCATTTCTACCGGAGATTCCAAGGTCCCCAGAACCTGTTCCGAGGTCACTGGGTGACCAGAATCGATAAATAAAGTTTTTCTTTGTTTTACTGGATTACGCGCGGCATTCTGTGAAATTTGAGGTGTCGCATGATAGGATTCTATTAGAATCGAAAAATGGCCATTTCTACCGGAGATTCCAAGGTCCCCAGAACCTGTTCCGAGGTCACCGGGTGACCAGAATCGATCAATAAAGTTTTTCTTTGTTTTACTGGATTACGCGCGGCATTCTGCGAAATTTGAGGTGTCGCATGATGGGATTCTATTAGAATCGAAAAATGGCCATTTTTACCGGAGATTGCAAAGTCCCCAGAACCTGTTCCGAGGTCACCGGGTGACCAGAATCGATCAATAAAGTTTTTCTTTGTTTTACTGGATTACGCGCGGCATTCTGCGAAATTTGAGGTGTCGCATGATGGGATTCTATTAGAATCGAAAAGTGGCCATTTCTACCGGAGATTTCAAGGTCCCCAGAACCTGTTCCGAGGTCACCGGGTGACCAGAATCGATCAATAAAGTTTTTCTTTGTTTTACTGGATTACGCGCGGCATTCTGTGAAATTTGAGGTGTCGCATGATAGGATTCTATTAGAATCGAAAAATGGCCATTTCTACCGGAGATTCCAAGGTCCCCAGAACCTGTTCCGAGGTCACCGGATAACCGGTTGACCTAATCAGGTCCGAAATTACATGTTTAGAATAATCTGTCACTAACAACGACAATAACACGCTGTTTTCCAGTCGAAATTATGATCATATGGTAATATTACGGATCATGCCACACCTAGATCCGCCCCGCAGAAAAGGGGGGAGGGTCATAGGGGGATCCCCGCCAAACCATTGTAAAGCTACACTCTTCCCCTTGATGATGCTTCAAACCGAATGCAATTTGGTGCCCTAGTTTCGGAGAACGAGCCATTTGAAGTCAGAAAGAATCGTCCCGGGCGGTTAAGGGTTTAAATTTGAAGACATTTGAACTTCTGTGAACACATTTATTTCTGTGAAGACATATTGAAGACATTTCCAATTATGTGATGAAGACTTTTGAAGACTTTTGAAAGCTGAAAAATTATATTTATTTTGTTGATCCAACCCAATAATTCAAATCTTGGAATAATTTTAGATTAAAAACGTTTCCATTTTTTTGTATTAAAACTAACAGATTCCTAATTTAGTTTTTAGTTAAAATACGATTCAAATATGATGACCACAATTTCTTGGGAATTCCTCCTGGATATCCTCGGAAATTGCTCTAGATGTTCTTTCAGGAGTTCCTCGGAAATCTCTTGAAGAGATTTTCGCGTATACCTCTAGGAGCTCCTCGCAAACTCTGCCAGGAGTTTCTCGGAAATTCCTCCAGATAAGTTTGCCGAGAATTTCTTCAGCAGAAGCTCCTCGAAAATTCCTCCATGAGTTTCTCGGTTCTTCTTCCAGGATCCTCCAGATTCGCTTCTGGAATTCATCCAGGAGTTTTTCGAGTATTCTTCAAGGAGTTCCTCGGAAATCTCTTCAAGAGATTCTCGGGTATACCTCTAGAAGTCCCTCGGGAATTCTTCCAGGAGTTCCTAGGAAATTCCTCCATGTACTCCTCGGAATTCTTCCAGGAGTTCCTCGAGAATTCTTCCAAGATTTCCTCGAGAATTCCTCCTGGACTTCCTCGGGAATTAGTTTAGGAGATCCTCGGGAATTCCTTCCTAAATTTCCCAAAAAATCCTCCAGTAGTTACTCGGGTATTGCTCCAGGGGTTTGCCGAGAATATCTTCAGAAGTTCTTCGGGAATTCCTTCAGGAGTTCTATGGGAATTCCTCAGGAACTCCTGTACGGATTACTTGCGAATTCCTTCAGGAGTTCAAAGTGAATTCTTCCAGGAGTTCTACGGGAATTCCTCCAGAAGTTCCTCAAGAATTCCTCAAGGAGTTCCTCGGGAATTTCTTCACGAGTTCGTCGAGATTTCTGGCTGGAGTTGCTCCGAAATCTCTCCAAAAGGCTCGCGAGTATACTTCCAGGAGTTCCTCGAAAATTCCTTAAGGGATTCGTTGGGAATTTCTCTAGGAGCTGCTTGGGAATTTCTCCAGGAGATCCTCGAAAATTCCTCTAGCATTTTCTCGGGAATACCCCCACAACATTCTCTAAAAACCTTCCAAGAGTTTATCAGAAGTTAAACTGGATACCTCCAGGAACTCCTGAAAAAATCCTGAGGAGCTCCTGGAGAAATTTTTGGGAAACATGTGGAAGAATGAAATTTTGGGAAATATGTGGGTATTCCTGAAGGAATTCCCGAGGGCGTCCTGGAGGAATTCTCGAATAACTCCTGGATGAATTCCCGATGATCTTCTGGAGGTATTTCCGAGGATATCCTAGAATTTCCGGAGGAAAACCCGTGGAACTCCTGGAGGAATTTTCGGATTTCTTTGTGGAAATAAATTCGAGGATTTTCTTAGGAATTTTCGGTAAAAAAACATGAAAATACTAGGGAAAACCTGGTGAGAATCATGGTTTTTGCTGGAGGAGTTCTTGGCGAACTTCTAAGTAAATTTCGTGAAATTTTTTTTTTTTTTTTTTATCTGTATTAACGAGATTTTTAGCCCTAGGCTAGTTCGTCTCGGGACCCACGCTTTACTTCCCTTCCGAAGGAAGAACTCACATTTTTGTGAGTTTGTCGGGAGTGGGATTCGATCCCAGATCCTCGGCGTGATAGTCAAGTGTTCTAACCAACACACCAGGTGAAAATTTTTGAAGGAATTTTCCGGGAAATTCGTGGAAAAATTCTTGAGGACTCATAGAGAAATTTCTATGAAACTCCTAAAGAAATTTCCTGTTAGTCGAAACATGGACTTCTATAGGAATTGCCTGGAAAATCCTGCAAGAACTCCTGCCGAACTGATGGAGGAATTTCCAAAGATCTCTGAAGAATTCCTTAGGGCCTCCAAGAGGAGTTCCCGAGGAACTCCAGAAGGAATTCCCGTGAATCTCCTGGAGCGATTCTAGAAAAACTGCTTGAGGAATCCCTAAGGATCTTCTGTCGGAATTTCCGAGGATCTCCAGGAGGAATAGGACAGATCGGTGAAGTACTAGATTTGTAGTAATGAGCTGAATTTTAGTATGGTGAGAAGGTCAATTCTCCGTTTCTGCAAAGAAATGGTGCAAAAAGCGTGGATATTATGATTCTTTGCCTAATTTGATTCTGTTTGAGCAAAACTTTGGGCAACAGTGTTGTTGTTTTCTCCATTTCTTGCAACATAAACAACATAGTTATCCAAAGTTTTGCTCAAACAGCATCAAATTAGGCAAGGAATCGTAATGCCCACGCCTTTTGCACCATTTCTTTGCAGAAACGGAAAATTGACCTTCTCACTATACAAAAATTCAGCTCATTACTACAAATCTAGTACTACACCGAACGTGCCCCATTCCCGAGATACTTCTGGAAGAGCTCTCGTTAAATTACTGGAAGAATTTTCGAAGAACTTCTGGAAGAATTACCGAGGATCTCCTGGAGAATTTCCGAGATACTTCTGGAGGAATTCCCGAAGAACTCTTTGAGGAATTTCCATGGTATGCTAGGATGATTTCCGAAATACCGCGAATTCGTTGATTTTTTGTGGAACTCTTGAAAATAAATCCAAGGAGCCATGCATTATTGCTGCAGGAATTCCTGGTTCTTGGTTGGAGTTCTGGATGGACTTTCCAGATAATTCTTCGGTTGTTTCTAAAGGAAGCGCCGTGATATTCTTGGGGTATCTATGGAGGGATTCTCGGGAAATTCCTGCAGAAATTCTCTGGGACTTGTGAAGGAATTTCCATGAAACATCTAATGGAATTTCTTGGAATCTCCAAGATACACTCTCGGGGACTTCTGATGAAATTGCTTGGAAACTCCTGCAGGAATTTCTAATAAACTGATGGAAGAATTCCCGAGGATCTCTCAGAGGAATTCCCAAGGATCTCCTAGAGGAATTCTCGAGAAACTCCAGGAGGAATTCCCAAGGATTTCCTGGAGGTATTACCGAAGAACTTCTAGAGAAATATCCGAGCAACTCCTGAAGGAATTCCCGAAGAACTTCTGCACGAATTCCCGAAAAAGTCCTGCAGGAATTCCCAAAGAACTGCTTGAAGAATTCCTGTGGATCTCCTGTAGGTATACCCGAGGATCTCTAGGAGGAATTCCCGAGAATCTCCTGGAGAAATTCCCGAGATACACCTGCAAGAAGTTCCTGTAAAACTACTGGGAGAATTCCCAAAGAACTCCTGGAAGAATTCCCTAGGATCTCCAGGAGAAATTCGCGTGAAACTGTTGGAGGTATTCCCAAGCAACTACTGGGGAATCCCCAAGGAATTCCTAGAGGAATTCCTAGAGGAATTCCCGAGGAGCTCCTCGAGGAATTTCCAAGAGCCTGCTGTAGGAATTCCAGATTATCTTCTGGAGGAATTCTCGAGGAATTCTTTGAGGAATTTCCAAGGAACTCAACAGATGAATTCCCGAGGATCTTCTGAAGGAATTCCCGCATTTTTTTTTGCGGAACTCTTGGATATAAATCCGAGAAACTTCTTGAGAAATATGAAAAAAACGGGAAATATTCGAAAGAAATCCTGAGAGAACCATGCATTATTGCTGGAGAACTTCTTGGAGAACTCTTGAAGGAATTTTAATGAAACTTCTGGAGAAAATTTTCGGATAATTTATGTAGTTATATCCAGTCAAATCATTGAGAACAGGATAATTCTGAAGAAATTCTACCACAAATGCTGCAGGTATGCTTCGGAAGCTTCTTAAGAAATTCCATGGTTTTCGTGGGGAAGCCATAGAGGGGTTCGCGGGAAACACCTAGAGAAATTTTCGGGGATACGACAGAGGTTATGTACTGTTACCAGAAAGCCTTAAAGGTTGAACCCTTGAAAAAGGTCCCAAACGGACCGAAACGTCGGGAATAATCAAAAACTAGTGTTTTCAATCACCCCTTAAGACTGCGAAGCCAAACCGTAACAGCACCTGGAGAAATTCTCGGACACTCCTGGAGAAATTTACCTAGAAACTTCGGAAGTAATTCCCGAGGTACTCCTGGAGGAATTTCTGTAGCGCACACATTCTTAGGAAACTGCAGGAGGCCTTCCCGGTGAACTGAGTAAATTCTTGGGAAGCTCCATGAGGAATAACAAAAAAAACTGGAGGAATCCCAGAAGAAACAATTGAAGGGATTCCAGACCCCTGGAGGTCTGAAAGACCTAGAATGAAAGTCCTAGGTGAATCCCACAAGCTTGTGCATTCTGGAAGCTCCTTGTGGAATCTAAACAGGAATGAAGATAACATTCAATGTTTAAGAATTTCCATCGAAATTTGCCTAAAGCTTGGCCTAAAGTTAGATTTTCTCCGAAATCCCCCTACACTTTCTTGAGGAATCTGATAATAAATTAACATGTAGACACAGACAAACAGACGAAACACTTCGAACATTTTTCGATTCAAATCATAGTCACGGAAACATATTCGCCCAATGCTAAAAGGACTAAGTTTGGCCGACCATCAACTAGGTGGCTGTACTGAGCAAACGTCAAACTCGAACAAAAACGATACGAGCGCCACGGGTGGGCAGTTGGCCAACTATCATATTTTGAAAAAGACCGATAAATCGGTGTACGATGGGAATTATGAGAGTGTTACGTCTGTTTGTCTGTGATGTAGACATAAATAAATATTCATCACGCTATGTCTAGTCATGATAGTAACATTTGTTATTGTTATGTTATTATACTATTTAATAATAACTCGCCAATTACAAGTTTTACAATGGTAGCATATTTTGTTATTTATATATCATCCTGACCTATTCACAAAAACTGAAGAATTTCAAATTTAGATTTGATGATAAAATATGTTATTCTTTAGTTATTGGTGTGTTATTCATCTCTACTCGGGATTACTTGATATAGAGCGCAGTGAGAACATAGCAGGAATTTTAATTTAAACATTAGTTTTATACCAAATCCACAATATGAAGCGTGCTTTGCAAAGATATTTGAAAATTTGACCTGGCATCCCTGCCTCTTATTCATAACAAACCAATAACAAATTTTGCCATTCAGCTATTAATTTTCAATGGCAAAATTTGATCTTCTTTAGTTATTTTCTTCTGCCCGGGTAAAACTGTCCGAACACACTTCAAAAATACATATACAAAGTTTAATCATTTTTAATACCGGGAAATTTTACCCTAAAAAGGATACCTTTATGGCCTCAGTTTCGTCACCTCGCTGAGTGTGTTCCATCAAAGACGAGCTCTGAAAGGCGCCTGGGGTCCAATGGACCCCAGGTATCCCTTTTAGGGTTAAGGACGCAATTTTTGGTCCTTGACTTTTGGCCAAATATTGTGAAATCGGCCAAATGTCCATGTAACCCTTGTTCGTGAAAAATCAAAATCATAACTTAACATTAAAGCTGAACAAACAGACGTTACAGTCTTAGCATTCCGATCGTACAACTATCTAACGGTGCATTAAAAATGTTAACATCCGTTAACCAAATCTACAATCTATACGAGAACTCACGATAGGTGTGCCCTAGCTTTAACATTTTTAATGTCCTCATCAAAAATAGAATGCAAGCCCATGCTTTTCTTCCTATTTGGATTATATTTCTATGTTGTAGAAAAGGTCCTTAAGTCTAAAAGTACATACCTCGGCGTCTGATCGTCAATAAAGCTCATCAGCTCGTTCTCCGGCGTTAGATAGTCCAAGTGAGCCTGATTTACGTGCAGCAGCAGTTCTGCCGCGGGAACTCCACTAAGCCCACAGAATGGGCATTGAGCGCTCCCCTCCACATGGCACTGGCGGGTATGCTCCCGCATGGCATCATCCGACAGTCCGGACATTCCGCATATCTCGCACGAATGTTCCTGTGCGAGGATTCCATTGGCGGCGGATCCTGCATTTGGCGGTCCACCGGATACTTCCTTGCTGTTGCTTTCCTTACCACTTCCATGGTTAGACATGTTTTCCTGTGGGGAGATCCAAAAAGATATAAGTGTATCAGCTCACTATCATACTTCACGATAACGTTGATAGTATTACAGAACTATGATTATCCCGTCGCGCCACTCGATTCCGTGTGTATATTATTATTATTAGGCCTACAGCACTTTTTAGGTTAATCAATAAAACAGAATGCACAAGCAAAACATTTCTCACCGATAGGATGTGTATGCCTGCCAAGTCTCGACTGAAAGTCGCGGTCGATGTGTTCTCGCGAGAAGCGTTCAGAAGGTTCGGAAAGCATGCTATGCTTGCTTGCTTGGTTCAATGTTACACACCAACCACAAGAGGATGATGAGCGGTATGTGTATAGTATTGAGAAAGAGAGAACATAAAGCATGGCCCATCGCCCATGCAATGTGGTATCGAATAAGAATGTTTGCTGCAAAAGTGTCGTAAAAGCCATTATGTTTAAAAGGTTCAAAAGACTCCAAGAGAATTCCTCCAAAGATTTTTCAATGGATTCCTCCAAGGGTTCCTTCAGAAATTCCTTTCGATGATAATTTCTTCGCATATTTCTCTTGGAATTTTCTCAAGAATGCCTGGAATCCCGGAATTCCTCATGTGGTTCCTCCAGAAGTTTTTCCAAGGATTCCTCCAGAAATTCCTCTTGAAATTTATCCAAGAATTCCTCTGGGATTACTTCTAGATTCCTCTAATTATTTCTTTTCAGATTCATCCAGAAATCTCTGCTGCAACATGCTTTGGATTCGTACAGAAATTCACCCATAGATTTTTATCCAAGGATTTATTTAGAATCCATCCTTCTAGGATTTTTTTTTCCGGGAATTGCTCTACGTATAATTATACTGGAACTCCTCTTACGATTCATTTGAGAATTTCTGTTAAGATTGCTGAAGTTTTGCTGGAATTTCTCAATCAAATCCTGCTGGAGGACTCCTGCTGGAAATGCTTAAGAAATGCTTGGAGAAATCCTGGTAAGAGTTTCTGAACGTATCTCAGCAAAAATTACTGGAGGTATTACGAGAGGAGTTTCTAGAAGAGTCCTTGAAAAAATCCCAAAAGGAATCATCGGCATAATCGCTGGATAAATTCTTGGAGAAATCCATGAAGGATTCCTAGCAGAAACCCATCAGGCAGTCCTGGAGGAATCCGAAAAGGATTTCTCAATAGATTTGTCCAGAAATTTCTTTTGGAATTCTGAATGCCTACTGGGGTCTAGTAAAATTCTTCCTAGGATTCCTCTAGGGCACTGTTGTCCTTCAGCTAGATTGAGGAGGTACGACCCGAACGTCTGTTCACCAAGGAGGTGCGGCTCAAACAGCGTCTGTTCTGGCATCCAGCGGCTGAGTAAGAAACGCTGCACCACGCCCAGCTAGATCCAAGGTGGTAGCCCCATCATCGTGGTCCTCCCAGTGTTGGTTGGGACGTTAAACAGAACCGGCACGATGGTCCTCCGGCGAGACAGGAGTGTTGGCGTAGGCCCAATAAGCCACCCGTAAAAATCCCCATTGCGAATAACATAGGAGAAAAAACGACTCGATACAATCGACAAAGACCCACACGACGAAATAAGGACTACGATTGAAAACTTGGAACATGGAATTGCAAGTCACTAGGTTTCGCAGGATGTGACAGCATAATCTACGACGAACTACATCCCCGCAACTTCGACATCGTGGCGTTGCAGGAACTTTGTTGGACTGGACAGAAAGTGTAGAAAACCGGGCATCGAGCTTCTACCAAAGCTGTGGCACCACCAATGAACTGGGAACAGGATTTATAGTGTTGGGCAAGATGCGACAACGTGTGATCCGGTGGCAGCCGATCAACACAAGGATGTGAATGTTAAGAGTTAGGGGCCGTTTCTTCAACTACTGCATCATCAACGTCCACTGCCCACACGAAGGGAGACCTGATGACGAGAAAGAAGCGTTCTACGCGCAGTTAGAGCAAACATACGATGGTTGCTCGCCGCGTGACGTGAAAATCGTTGTCGGCGACATGAACGCGCAGGTAGGAAGGGAGGAAATGTACAGACAGGTAATCAGGCGAAATAGCCTGCACGCCGTATCGAATGATAACGGCCAGTGATGGGTAAACTTTGCAGCCTCCCTTGGTATGGTAGTCCGAAGCACCTTCTTCCCCCGCAAAGATATCCACAAAGCCACCTGGAGATCACCCGACCAACAAACAGAAAATCAAATCGACCACGTTCTAATCGACGGATATAACCAACGTCCGCATATACCGCAGTGCGAATATAGATTCGGATCACTACTTAGTCGCTGTATGCATGCGCTCAAAACTTTCGACAGTTATCACCACGCGTCGAAGTCGAACGCCGCGGCTCAACATCGAGCAACTTCGTAACGTAGAAGTGGCTCAAGACTACGCGCAGCAGTTAGCAGTGGCCCTACCAACGGAAGAGCAGCTTGGCGCAGCTACACTTGAAGATGGCTGGAGGGACATCCGATCCGCCAAAGGTAGTACCTCGGCTACAGCACTAGGCTTCGCGACTCCGAATCACTGAAACGACTGGTACCACGGCGAATGTGAACAGTTGAAAATCGAGAATAATGCAGCATGGGCGAGAGTGCTGCAACACCGTACGAGAGCGAATGAGGTACGTTACAGACAGGCGCGGAACAGACAGAACTCAGTCTTCCGGATAAAGAAGCGCCAGCAGGAAGAACGAGATCGCGAAGCGATGGAAGAGCTGTGCCACGCTAAGGACACACGAAAGTTCTTCGAGAAGCTGAACCGCTCGCGCAGAGGCTTTGTACCACAAGCCGACATGTGCCGAGATAATCACGGGAATATTCTCACGAGCGAGCGTGAGGTGGTCGAGAGGTGGCGGCAGCATTACGATGAGCACCTTAATGGGGACGTTGCAAGTACCGAAGGTGGCGTGGTAACAGATCTAGGAGTATGTGCACAGGACGAAAGACTTCCGGCCCCTGACCTCCAACAGATTGAGGAGGAGGTTGGCTGGTTGAAAAACAACAAAGCCGCTGGAGCAGATCAACTACCAAGCGAGCTTCTAAAATACGGTAGAAAAGCACTGGTGAGAGCACTACACTGGATCATTACCAAGATTTGGGAGGAGGAAGTATTACCGGAGGAATGGATGGAAGGTATCGTGTGTCCCATCTACAAAAAGGGCGACAAGTTGGATTGCGGGAACTACCGCGCGATCACACTACTGAGCGCTGCCTACAAGATACTCTCTCAAATTTTATGCCGCCGTCTATCACCGATTGCAAGAGAGTTCGTGGGGCAATATCAGGCTGGATTCATGTGTGAACGCGCTACAACGGACCAGATGTTCGCCATCCGCCAAGTGTTGCAGAAATGCCGCGAATACAACGTGCCCACACATCACTTGTTCATCGATTTCAAATCGGCGTATGATACAATCGATCGAGAACAGCTATGGCAGATTATGCTCGAATACGGATTCCCGGAAAAACTGATACGGTTGATCAAGGCGACGATGGATCGAGTGATGTGCGTAGTCCGAGTATCAGGGACACACTCGAGTCCCTTCGAATCTCGCAGAGGGTTACGGCAAGGTGATGGTCTTTCGTGCTTGCTGTTCAACATTGCTTTAGAGGGTGTAATTAGGAGAGCGGGAATAAACACGAGTGGAACGATTTTCACGAAGTCCGTTTAGCTGCTTGGTTTCTACCCCCACTAGTATTACAAATGACGAATAATATACAGGGGGTGGCCAAAATGTTTGCCAACTTTTTTTTCTCTCACAAAAAAAAGTTCAACATGCTGTAACTTTTCATAGAGTGCATCAAAAATTCTCAAATTTCGACTGTTTGTCAATCTATTATATCGTCGGTTTCCTGCAATAGGGGCACAACTCAAAATGTGTCATTTTTGAGGTTTTGAAGGCGATTGACGAAAAACTATGTAAACTTTCATCTCACAAAGACCCGTTTCGAAACTCGTTGAGCAACTCGAGATTTTCGCATTTTCTCCAACTTTCCGCAATAATGACACAACTCAAAATCAGGCAACTTTTTCAATAGTCGTTGAAAAGTAGCAATCCGAAATTCATGAAACAGATAGTCCTTCAGTCCCTTTCTATGATACAACAATCAAAATTTGTTTGGTGTTGTCACATGATGAGAGGAATAAGTGAACTTGTAGAAGGTGCTCTTAGATTCCCAATTTTCAAACGCTCATTCTGAAAATTCACATTTTTTGAGTTGTGCCCCTGTTGCAGGAAACCGACGATATGTGCATCATTGGTACAAATTTGAGATCGATTGGTTGATCTTTCGCAAAGCTAGAACCGCAGACAGACGTTCAAGTTTGACTCAGCACCTTGTGTAAAAAACATGGCCGCCACAAATTGCCAAGTGGCAATCAGCGAACAGATGGCGTTAGTGACGTTCATATTCAATTGATTGATGCACCAAGCGGTAAGAAAAAGAGTTTTGACATCCAAGCGGTGTGCCGTTTACATCCATCGACCAATCAGCGACGAGGATCTAATCGACGGCACACCGCTTGGATGTCAAAACTTCTTCTTCTTCTTTTCGCTTGGTGCATCAATCAATCGCTGCCTCACATGTGCGTGCGACCAACAACTGTCACCACGGTCGTCTTCCAGCCGGATGGCGGGAAAAGACCGCACGTGTTGCACGCTAATAATGTTTCCACATAATTTGTGCAGAATAAATGACTTTTATTTAATGTCTAAAATCTTTTGCACAAATTAGCGCAGGACTCTTTTAAAATATTTCACACATTATTACTTTTATTTTACATAGATTTGCTTGAATAAAACTGCATTTGGATGAACTTCACTTGCATTGGGAAATCTTTGTGAATGTGAAGCAAATGTAGGAATGATTTTGACAGTGTTTGTTTTGATTTTATTTTTCGGTGGGTGGTGAATTGGGTGGTAAGTAAGCGGCTGGAAGCATGTGGTTTCTCAAACTGTCAACTGCACGCGACTGCACTGTGGCAATCGGTTGCCTAGGTGTCGCTAGTGAAAATTTACATAGAAAATTTGAATAAATTTGTTCGAGCTAGAACGTCTGTCTGCGCTAGAACCGTTCTCGTAAAACACTATTTTATTAAACAACTAATTTTTGAACTGGCATATCTCAGAAACCAGTAAACCGAATTGAATGAAATTTTGGACGTTCATCAACTATATATTGATACTTAATACGACGTTATTAAATTCAATATTTTCTCACGACGAATAAGGTTATACTGGCTTGACATTTTAAAATAAGTTAAATTTACAATACCACACGAAAATTACTAAATATATTCTTCCTTTAATCCAAACAGGCTCTAATAGGGGTAGGCGGGGCATTATGGACACCCGGGGCAGAATGGACACCCTCAATATTTTGAAATATGCGAACTTTTTGGAACTTTTAATGAATGGAGAATATAGTCCATTTGTCTAAAAAGTAGTTTCAGGAAAGAAACATTCGAAATTAAAATTATACTTGATTTCACACGAAAAAGTTGCGTCCTCCGTTTTTTTGTGCATGAAAATTATAATTTTCAAACCATCTAAAATAAGATTTAGTGATTAATTTATTGCAGGTCGATTAAAACCTGATATTTCTAGAACACATGCAAGTAGTTTTGCTGTATCTACATGCTTAACATGTTTATATTTTCTTCTTAATTATATCAAAAATCAAGTTTGGAAATATCTTCTGCTGCCGGGGCAAAATGGACACTCACCTTTTTGAAAGAAGCGGCAAGGGAAAAATATAACCTAAATCACAAACTTACCAAATTCTTCTATTTCAGTATATTTTCGGTTAAATGTTCACTATAGTAGACATAGGGTGAAACAAATAGGTCAAAAACGACAGCAGTGGAAAATAGTTGTTCTATGCACAGCTGTACATGCCGACAAAAACGAAGCTTTATCCAAAACAGCCTGAATCTAAATTAACTAAACAAAAATGAACTACTTCGGCGTATTATTCATCCATAATAGTTGTTTTGTAATGAAATGACTTTATAGGTGTAAATAATGTACGAAATTCGTAAAAGTCTCATGGTGTCCATATTGCCCCATGGGGTTGTCCATTCTGCCCCGTATGCTTGAAGACGGTCATGAAAAACTAACATTTTGAAGTGGATAAATCATTTTTATCGTGAGCATTCTTATGCAATAGATGCTAAAAAGACTTTAAAAGGATACATGTATCAAAAAACTAAACTTTTTTGACATCTTGCCAGGTAAAGTTGGCAAAAACCTTAGGGTGTCCATATTGCCCCGCCTACCCCTATATTTTATTTATAGATATCTTGAGAACAGAAGTAGAAAATATTTGTATATCAAAACTAAAATTTAATGACATATTGATGTAAAAAAATATAATTTTTTGAGAAAGATCAAAAAAGTGTCAATCCATCATAAATGTTTTCAACGTTTAAAAAGTTGCTTTGTTGGAAAGACTTTTCAAGCATTAACCTTCCGTAACTTGCGCGGTTGACTACCTGCGTCAGCACCACGCTAATGCTGAGTACAAAAAGCGAGATTTTCTTTTTTCATTTTTATTTATATGTGTATTTTAAAGAAAAAAAAAAGCGAGATTTTTTCAACGTGTTGTACAAAATATAACAGCGCGATCGTTCGAGGGTTAATAAATTGTTGATAAACGTTCAATATTTCATCCAATTCGGTTTACTGGTTTTCGAGGTATGCCAGTTCAAAAATTAGTTGTTTGAAAAATAGTGTTTTACGAGAAAGTTACAGTATGTTGAATTTTTCCTTGAGAAAAAAAGTTGCCTATCCCAAACATTTTGGCCACCCCCTGTAGTTTCTAAAGTCTGCAATTTTAGCAAAACAAAGCTAAAAATTTATCAACAACATTACTATGTTTCTGTCGCGTCCGACATATATGCGAAGCTAGATAGGCCTCAGAATAGGCATCGAAGACAGAAACCTCACGGTCTCACGTACTAACATTCACACGTTGTGCGCGAGTACAGAACCAGTTGGTATCATCGTCGCGGAGGAACTTCGAAAAGTATATTGATTTATGCTTGTTGGACTGTCCGCACAGCATAGGTGCCTATGCTACAAAGGGTGGGCGCTGTAGCAAGCCACATCGTACACTAGTTGTACCACGTTGAGAATGATAATAATAATCACGGTCGAGCAAACGAGGAATTAATACACTTTGTATGTGGGTCGTTTAACGCCCCCTTCTACCATCGTCCTTCGCCGCTGCGATGAAGCTGATAAGGACATGAATTTTTCGAGTTCCTTGTACAACATGCACGTTTCTAATTTTGGAGCTACCAGATCACAAAAACAGCTCTTCGCTTAGATAGGTTCGGTGCTCAATAGAAAGATTGTTTATCGATTTAATCTGGTCGGGTTCATGAGGAAGAAAAATCTAAAAAAGGAAATTGCTGCGCGAACGATACCGGGATTCGATTTTTTCACTTGCGAAAAGTCAATAATGAAACTTCTTACCTCACTACGACGAACTTGACAATTTTGCAGGTCACTGGTTCACGGTCTCAGCAGAACGTCGGCAGCAGAACACTACTGGCCCAGGAACGGTGCAGATAACTCATTAAAAGGCTATTTGTTACTTTCAATCAATTGACCACGAGGAACCTTCGTTATCCATCAGAACCTATTGCTAATGCTTCACTTCTTCCCAAATCACTTGAAGGACCAGTTCAAGGAACTCTTTCTATATCACAATACACATGCACAACTTTGCGTTTCTCCCTTTTCGAGTGTTTCACTGCTATTCGACACGTTTCCCACACCTAATCTATCGCGTGTGGCCCATATTTGCACTTCAGAACCGTGTAATATCTAGTCGAATCACTTCCGCAGCACAAATTCATCCAGAGATCAGATTTTTCTACTGCTCGGTATTACGCCACCACCATCAGCACATACTTCAGTGGCAGCGATTAGTGGCCCTAAGTATCCTTCCTCCTTCCTGGTGTGTTCGGTATCGATGAGCGGAAAGAACTGAAAAGTCTATCACATTGCTCGTTGTAAGTACAACAGTTGTTGTGTCAGTCAGTACTGCTCACTTCGAAGAGTGCTGTGAAGTATAGGAAGGTAGATGTTAGAGATACATGCAGAACTTGATTCGAACAATAATTCTAGATTGAGTTTAAATAAGGGCGAAAGTAACATGAGAGAGTTCTCTTCATCGACTCTCTCTTCTGCAAATTAAAGTGACAAGATGCAAATTCAATCAAACTTTTTTACACTTAGACGCTAGATTGCATCGAAACCTAGCGATTCATGACCAAAAAGTTTAACCATACTTGCTTTTTGTCACTTTAATTTGGAGAAGAGAGAGTCGATGAAGAGAACTCTCTCATGTTACTTTCGCCCTTATTTAAACTCAATCTAGGATTCTATTCTCTCGGCAGAGATGTTCTCTTTCATAGTAGCAAGATATTGTAGTAACAATGTATTACAATCGGGTATCCTGCTCTCTATACTCACTCATTTCCAGCTGCGTTTGTCGTGGTCGGTCTCATCCAGGATAGTTATGAATGGAAATCCTGTGGATACCGAGCAGCTGGTATTATGTCAAACTCAATGCAGTTATGTAACGAAAGACATGCTTCGCGCATACGAGGGCTTTTCGTTGTGTGTTTCGCACTTCGATACATGTCAGAAGTAGGGAATCATTTACAAAGGACTATACTGACAGGATTGTGTTATGCGACGTTACAGATTTGCTTGTTATCAACGTGACATTGAATGCATAGGGATCTACAAGACAATTATCACATCGCATAAAAAATGAATTTAAATATTTTAATAAACCGATTCCCGGATTCGATTCCCGTCCCAGTCGGGAATTTTTTTTTCCCAGTCGGACTCCCTGGGCGTAGTGTATCATTGTCTTTCCCTCACAATGTACAAATTCATGCAACGGCAGGCAAAGAAATCCCTTCAATTACTAACTGTGGAAATGCTCGAAGAAAACTAAGTTGAAGAGAGGCAGGCCAAGTTCCAATGGGAACGTAGTGCCACATAGAAGCAGAACAATTGTCATTCTTGGAGATGTTTTTGGTTGTTGGTAGGCCCATAATTTTCTTTGTAATTCAAGTACGACGCAAGAGACCGTGGAAATAACGGAATCCCTCTTGCCTCTTGTCCGCCCCTGTACAAACTTTCTACAATGTTGTTCGTAGTGATATCTTTATCGCATATCTCCTGCATAGTCCACGAAGCGTGGGCATTAGGGCAGTTCAGACTTCAAACATGTCAAAAATTCAAAGCTCCCATATGTTCATTACAATCCTTGGTGCAAAACTAGAGTCCTGTCAAATTTTCAGCCATTTCGGTGGTGATTTAATGGTGGCCCAAAAGCAAAATAGGTTTATATGGGAATTACTATGGAGAATTTTCGAAAAAGGTTCTCCTCGTGGCTGAAAATTTGACAGGACTCTAGTTTTGCACCAAGGATTGTAATGAACATATGGGAGCTTTGAATTTTTGACATGTTTGAAGTCTGAACTGCCCTAGTGGGCATTCAAAAAGCAGATGCTTCGCGGTCTCGTCTCAGTCTGCGCATTCCGGACATGTGGGAGAGCCTGCATATTCAAATCTGTGCAGATATCACCTAATGTGCCCAATACTCGTGGCCTGACAGAAATTGTGTCAAGTGGAACTTCACCTCGCCATGGGATTGCTCGTCAAATTAGGCAGCGTCCATTTATCATGTAACGTTAAAATCAGCATTTTCTGTCCCCACTCCTGCCCCCTCACCGAAACGATTTTTTGTATGGAAAGCCTAAAATGTTTGTATGGGCCGTTCCCTCTGCTACTTTAACATAAACGATGTTCTGGCGATCCGTCTCACCGTAGGTCTGTATGCCGACGCACAGCATTAGCATTAAGCGAGTCGCACAAATTCGTAGGTGGTACAGTCCTAGACCGCTGTTATGAGGGTTGCCTCCTTCCCGTCCGAACCAAAGCAAAAGATTTGCGACTAATCTCTGATTCTTAGACAAGACTGACGCAATCCTCCAATGGTCGAGCACTGTCCTGGCTACGTCCTTGCGACTGCTGAGGAATGGGAAAGGATGGTTAGTTTTGGACACCTATGAAAAATGTAGAAAACTCTACGATCTCTCAGGCCTAGGTGTCACGGGAATTTGGGTGTTGTTAGTGGAAGGGTAAACTCCAAAGGATACGCTTGGTCAACGTTCAGGCACACCATTGTTAGAATTCTTCAAATCTGTTGTCTGCCCGATTCATCCTGGTTTCCTCGTCATCTTGATGGCATTTTGTTGAATTACTAGATTCTTCGGTTGGTCATCTGAAATGTAAAATAATATTAACATCGTACGTCAAATAAGCTACATATTAGTGATACGCTCGCCACAGTTACATATTTTTATAATATTATTTATAGCATACGATAAATTTACCTGAATCCTGCTGAAATAAAATATGAATTAGCAGTACACTGAAACAGAATAAACTACAAAACACAAAAAAGTGAATCAAACTTGGATGAATCTTGGAATATTTATAAATACGGTAAACATCAAGATCAAAATTTGATTTGGTAGATCTTACACCGCAACGCACCATTCTAAGGTGACCTACCCACGTTACGAGTTAGGTCTGTATGCCGACGCACAGTGGAAAAAAATAGGTACAAAAAACGCGAATAAATTCAATATCTCTGCTCGGAGTGGATGACTGTATTACATGTGCTCTCCGAATCAGAATAATCGATGAACGTAAACTCCCTTGTTGCATAATAGATAGATCCAAGCAAAAAAATAATCTTGGTAATTGAAGTTACACATAGCATTCAACATATTAATAATGAGTACTGCCTTTTTTGACCCAAATATGCTTGATAAGGTGGCCCACACTTATATGAAAAACAAAAATTTCAAGTCTTACCTCCTAAATCAGTTGTTTTGAACTCCCAGAAGCTACGTTAAAATTTTGAGCAAAATCGGTTGAGCCTAGGGGGGGCGCTCAAAACGCTTGAAGTTTGTATGGGAAAACTTGGCCAAATGTATGCAGAAATTTCAGGTTTTCGAATTTTTCCGCTAGGTGGCGCTGTAAGCGTTCAATAATCAAACCCTTTGGTATTATTGTAGGTGACTATATGCCAAAGAACTTTGTCGAAGACCGCAAAGTGATTCAACATCTGTGAAAAAAGTTATACCCTAGGTAAAGTGAGGATAAACTTTATTGTCGTTTTTCCAATACATGTAAAGAAATATGTAATATCAATAATGAAATCTCAATACTTTGCCTCACTTTGCCTAGGGTATAACTTTTTTCACAGCCGTCGGATCACTTCGCGGTCTTCGACAAAGTTCTTTGGCATATAGTCACCTACAATAATACCAAAGGGTTTGATTATTGAACGCTTACAGCGCCACCTAGCGGAAAAATTCGAAAACCTGAAATTTCTGCATACATTTGGCCAAGTTTTCCCATACAAACTTCAAGCGTTTTGAGCGCCCCCCCTAGGCTCAACCGATTTTGCTCAAAATTTTAACGTAGCTTCTGGGAGTTCAAAACAACTGATTTAGGAGGTAAGACTTGGCATTTTTCGAAATTTTTGTTTTTCATATAACTGTGGGCCACCCTAATGCTTGAACAACCTTTTTGGTATACTTTAAATCTACTTTTGATATATCATATATATATATACCTATAGGTAGATGCTTGAATTTTGTTCCATGCTGGAACAACTGCATAGTTTAGATCTGGAATGCTTCCAAACAGCTTTTCATCTACTTATGTTGCTCTTATAATCAACACCCACATAATTCACGATTGGGTTCTGATCAGAAGAACAATCTGACCATTCCATTACCTGAATATGATTTTCACGAAACCAAGCTGTGGTTGCTTAACTCATGTGAACAGATACATTAAAAAAAAGACACTACACCGTCTTCAGCCAGAGGCTGCACAGACTGAACATTACACATACACGAGACAACGGACAACACATATAACACCCAGTGACCCAATGGAGAATTTTACGTTTGACGAAAAGTTTTCCCCGACTGGAGCGAGAATCGAACCCGCACTCCGAGGCTTACGAAACGCCTAGACGACTGACGCCGCTAACCGCACGGCCACGGAGCCCATTATCATACTGATACGCCTAAATAGTTTGACAATGTTGTTGCAAAAACGGCAGCCGATATCCCTTCAGAAGCTCGGTGTATTTCTGGCTGTCCGTCTATACGAGTTGACGAAAACACCATCGGTAATAATGTATTTTATAGAACGCTGCCCATACCATTCACCCACTCCTCAAAATTCTTGAGGAGAAATAATGTGGTTCTTTTAGTAAATCTCTCCAGTGCGAAAAAAATCCTTCCGATCGATCCAAGCTGACAATCTTTTCTTTATCTTAGCTATTAGTCTGTAAAGATCATCTAGAAAGTCAAATAAGCATCAAGAAGCTATTAAATCATTAAACAACCTATAGTTTACATCTGAATATTGAAGGTGCCGTCAAGATAGGGAGAGCTCGAAATTAAGATCCTATTTGAAAACCTCTATAGCTAGGAAAAACAGTTGTCACTTCATCTTCCCAGAATATTATACTCCTACACTGAAAAACAATAGAACCCAAATTTGAGTATTTTTAAACTCACTTTTGAGTTCTTTTTTGCATCCTGTTTCATTCGCTCTCTTTAATGTTGTCAGAGAGTGAATAGCAAAACAACCCAACTTTGAGAGTTCGATGCGGGAAGCCAAAATTGAGTAAGTGGCACAGTACCGAAAGTTGAGTAATTTTAACTGACGGTTGAGTAAAAAGAACCTTGACTTTAGGTACTTTGGCCGTATACGCCTAAATGCAAACTATTGTGCGTTTAGCACTAAATTGATTTCCGAAAAAACTTCATCGACTTCCGCTGCCTTTCCTATGCGTTAAACATAACGTCGGAAGTAGTGCGCTGTACAGTAAATCTGGTTTTCTATACAGCGCACTACTTCCGACGTTATGTTTAACGCATAGGAAAGGCAGCGGAAGTCGATGAAGTTTTTTCGGAAATCAATTTAGTGGTAAACGCACAATACCTACCTAAACATCGACTCCAGCAACTCAAAATTGGCTTCCCGCACGCAACCTCGAAGTTGGGTGGAATGAACTCACTTTTGGGTACTTTCGTTTTTCCGTGTAGGAAACCCGGTCTAGTATTTTTGAGAATGTGTATACCGACCGTATGTGTATGAAGTAAACGTCTAGAACAAAAACGAACGAGATAGTATCGAGAAAGTAGACGAGATGAAGTGATGTCAACCTGTAGATCAACTGTAGTACAAGCTAGATGTATTATGTTTCCAGTTCAAAACCGAATTAGCGACATTTTTTCTTTGACTTCCGCTCAGTGTACGCAGAATTTGTCCACGCAAGCGAAAAATAGGCAACAAAGAAGGCACGGCAACAACACTTTGTTTTTTCGTTAGCAGATAATGACAAAATCTCTCCCGAGTTTGTTCACAACAAAAACGGTAGGAATATATGTCTCGTTCAATTCACATCTTGATTTTCACATTGTTTTACAAGTGAAACTCGATTCTGAGGTTTGCAAGAGTCTAAACTCGTCCAAATGCTTATAAATTCGATGATGTGGTTCAAAAATTTCAGCAGAAAAGCCGGAATATCGTTACACGCACGGCAAGCGATGTTTGTTTTATTTCTCTCATCGCCTGACATGCGTTTGTTGCGGAACGCCTTTGTTACCAACATGCACCGCTTAGGACAAAGCGTTTGTTTTTCGGCGTGATCCGTTTTTCGTACCCTGCTTCCGCTGCTTTTGCCTTGCGTTAAACACAATGTCGGAAGTGGGGCGCTGTATAGAGCACCAGGTGTACAATACAGCGCCCCAC
The DNA here is from genome assembly GCF_035046485.1 of Aedes albopictus. Lineage (NCBI taxonomy): Eukaryota > Metazoa > Arthropoda > Insecta > Diptera > Culicidae > Aedes > Aedes albopictus. Next base: position 162,555,943 of record NC_085137.1, read on the forward strand.
TTCCGACATTGTGTTTAACGCAAGGCAAAAGCAGCGGAAGTCAAAGAAAAAATGTCGCTAATTCGGTTTTGAACTGGAAACATAATATATGATCCAAATAATTGTACCGTTTGTGCGAACGGTCCTTCCTCTGTCCTTCTATTTGCTTACTGACGCATCGTATTGGATCTTTAAAAAAATATGACGACATTGTGAAACCTGACTACGAGAGCTGACTAATTACTCTCTCGATTCGTTAAAATGTTACGTAATTTATGGACGGTTCCAAACAGCAAGTTAAAACAGCAGCGCGGGAAGTCATAGGTGCTGCTCAAAGACTTCTAGTTCGATGTGCCAGAAGGTGACGGATAGGAAGGACGTATCCAGAAACCGGATGTTAGATACGTGCAGAAGAGAGAGAGGTTCGAAGAAGCAAGAGCAATCGAGAAAAATAACACCACAGAAAGAATCTCGGGAACAAAATGATATGTGGAGATTTTACGGAACTGCGAATGGCGTATAGAGAAAATAGCGCCATCTATCGTCATGTGTAATGACAGAAAAGATATCTTGTTGGCAGGAAAAAAAACTACGGTAGATGCCAGGTTCAATGGAGAGAATGTTAGTCGGTGTCGGTGGTGTAGTGATATTAAGCGTGGTTGCCTCTCACCGCAGTCGGTCGGGGTTCGATTCCCGTCGACGCCGATGGAATTTCCTGAGACATAAAATCCGTATTCACGCCTTCCCTCGGATAGGAAGTAAAGCCATAAGTCCCGGCCCATGTGTTGATGGGTTTGATATGTAGGGTCCCAGTCTCCATGGTCGTCGGAATTTAAGGCATAACTCCTAGACCCAGCCGACGTAAAACACAACTGGTTCCGAACGGTGCTAGTTGGCCAGAAAAAAAAAGAATAAGAAGAAGCGCGAATGTTAGCGCGTTGACGAACAGATTATGCATCAATGACTATGGGCAAGTTGTGATGCTTGAAAGGCAAGGAAATTGCTGAAGAATATCAAGGCTGCTGGAAAGGATGCGCTCCCGGCAAAACCTTTAAAGCGCGTTGAGCAGGTTCATGCAATACAGTATGGACTCGATTTTTCGACGAACTTTCTGCTCTCATAATCTTTCGGCCAAACTTTGACCAATAGGACAGATCGGTGAAGTACACTCAGTCAAATAACCTTAAGATTTCCATAAGGCCCAACTTATGAAAAGGCCTTTAAATAATTCATAATGATTCGGATGAATTTCATAAGGTCACTCTATGACGTAAAATCGTCTCACAGCTTGGCTTTTATTCATGTTTAGCAACATGGTATTCTCAAGCGTCGGTAGCTGTGTGGATAAAACACGGGCTCGGTGACCCCGACGTTCATGGATCGAATCCAGTCTGCATCATTTTAAGATTTTTTTGTTCTTTTCATAAGTCTATCTTATGAAATTTGTCATAGTAAGCACGATCAATTTTCATAAGGTAATCTTATGTCATCCATAAGAATTAGTTATAGCAAATTTTCATAAGGTATTCCGATGAATTTCGCTAGTTTTTTTCGCTGAGTGTACTAGATTTGTAGTAATGAGCTGAATTTTAGTATGGTGAGAAGGTCAATTCTCCGTATCTGCAATGAAATGGTGCAAAAAGCGTGGGTATTATGATTCCTTGCTTAATTTGATGCTGTTTGAGCAAAACTTTGGGCAACAGTGTTGTTATTTTCTCCATTTCTTGCAACATAAACAACAAAGTTATCCAAAGTTTTGCTCAAACAGCATCAAATTAGGCAAGGAATCATAATACCCACGCGTTTTGTACCATTTCGTTGCAGAAACAGAGAACTGACCTTCTCACCATACTAAAATTCAGCTCATTACTACAAATCTAGTACTACACCGAACGTGCCCCATTCATTCATGTTCATCATCAATGTACCGTAAACCGGGGTCAAATTGATCAGCGGGGTGATTGATCATTCGGGTACTACATAGTAATTCCATACTAAGAACACTTAAGCGTCGTAATGATCTTAAACTTTTTACGTCATCTGGTTCGTAGATGTTTAGCATAATACTGCCTCTATTCATACTGTTTAGCCCAGAGTTTCTATTATTATTACACAATGTAAAATCAGAAATGTGCTTATTCTCGTATTTGCAAATTAACGAACAAAACGAATGTAATGATATCTGTTTTAGCTCTACAATGGCTAAAATTGAGGCTTGCATGAAAGATCAGCAGTTCTTGTAAGAGCGCCACACAAACAGGACACATTTGCTACTTGGTAACACAAACAGTATACGTATAGGTATGTTATCAGTAAAATTTTTTTATTTAATAAGAGAACGAGAGAGCAAGGAATGGCCTGCGCCGCAGATCAGCGATCTGCTCATTCAGCTCAGTACGAAATCGAAAGTGAGTGGGACCGGTTAAATTCGCAGAACGGGTCTACTCTTTTAGACCCACACACATATAATTCCTGTCTGGATATTGTGATGCAACTAGACTTACTTTGACTGCGTTATTTGGAACTCTACGTAAACAGATATGGCCCTACGAATCATCTCCAACCAGTTGCGAAACTTTAGCAAGTTTGGCAATGTGCAAAGGGGTAAGTACGATCACCTGGATCTAAAATAAATTTCGACGAGTTCAAGGTCGACTACAAACGCTATCTTTTTACCCACAGCTTTCGCCTCATCCAGCAATGAACGTAAGTATCTACAATTTATAACTTCAATAAAGGATTTTGCAACTATAGGAATCAACACCGCCCAATAAGTATAGTAGAAAACGAGCCCCCACTACATTAATGATTATACTCTGCTGCTAAGTGAAACGCAATCCGTCTCCTTGTGCTCTTATCTTAAGGCCTTCCATTATAGCGGAGAGCAATCGCTGCTTATTAACAACGACGACCGTCGACAATTGTGATGAGAACTATTCCTGCAAAACAACCTGTGCGACGATGATAAGATAACGTGCTCAATCTCTACTTTGGAGATGTTTGATTATACATAGAATTGTGCGAATATTTGCTGTAACGTGGACATTAGCTTCTTTGAACAAGATATGTTGCTGTACCTAGTAATAAAATTTGCGCTTTTCATATCATTTTAGCCACATTCAACTGGGAGGATCCATTGAACCTGGAATCGCAGCTCAAGGAGGATGAGATCGCGATCCGAGATTCGTTCAGGGCCTATTGTGAGGACAAACTCATGTCCCGGGTAATTCTGGCCAACAGAGATGAAGGTGAGCTTTGGAATGTAACCCACGAGAGAGTGCAACCTTGTGGTAATCATAGTTCTCACTCACAACATACACATTTTTTCCCTCTTTGCAGTCTTCCACAAAGAGATCATGAAAGAGCTGGGATCGTTCGGTGTCCTAGGATGCACGATCAAGGGCTACGAGTGTGCCGGGGTGAGCAATGTGGCCTACGGCTTGCTAACACGTGAAGTCGAGCGCGTAGACTCCGGCTATCGATCGGCCTTCAGTGTTCAAAGTTCCCTCTGCATGGGTGCCATCTACGACTACGGCAGCGAAGAGCAGAAGCAAAAGTATCTGCCGAAAATGGCCAAGGGCGAACTGATTGGGTGCTTTGGGCTGACCGAGCCAAACCACGGTAGCGATCCTTCCTCGATGGAAACCCGAGCGGTGCATGATCCCAAAACCAAAACCTATGTCCTGACTGGAAGTAAGACGTGGATCACCAACTCTCCGGTGGCGGACGTATGCATCGTTTGGGGCAAGACCGAGGACGGTAAGGTTCGAGGATTTATTATTGATCGCGAGCAGAGCTCGGCAGGACTATCTACACCTAAGATCCAGGGTAAATTCTCTCTTCGGGCGTCCGACACCGGCATGATTCTGATGGACGAGGTTCGTATTCCGGAGGACAACATTCTGCCGAATGTTTCCGGTATGCGCGGACCTTTTGGATGTTTGAACAACGCCCGCTACGGAATTGCGTGGGGTGCTCTGGGAGCGGCCGAATCTTGCCTAAAGGTCGCCAGACAGTACACCCTAGATAGGAAACAATTCAAGAAGCCCCTGGCAGCGAACCAACTGATGCAGAAGAAGATGGCCGATATGTTGACGGAGATCAGCTTGGGATTGACCGCTTGTTTGCACGTTGGACGACTGAAGGATCAAAAATTGTAAGTTCGATCTCGTCTTAGTTCTGAAATAGGTGTCGAAAATTTCGGATTACCGAGCTGCCAAGTTGTTGGTATTACGGTAGCTTAATACCTGAAGCCTGTTCTGAAAATCCGTCGAATCACAACGAACTTTACCAAGCTATAACAATTGTAAATTCTAGGCACACTCCAGAGATGATCTCCATGCTGAAGCGGAATAACGCTGGAAAGGCGTTGGAAATTGCCCGCGTGGCCAGGGACATGCTCGGAGGAAATGGAATTGCCGATGAATATCACATAATCCGTCATGTGATGAATCTGGAGGCTGTCAATACTTATGAAGGTAAGGATCCAGAACTTGTTTTTGTTATTTTAACTTGTTATGATTTCAAACTTATATTTGTTTTTATAGGAACCCACGATATTCATGCCCTTATTCTGGGACGTGCCATTACCGGTATTCAGGCGTTTGCCTAAAGTTAAATCTACAGCTGTTGAAACCAAGTGATACTGCATGCATTTGTAAATGTGACAATAAAACATTGATTAATTGCTTAAACGAAAAAAAGTGACTCGTGTTTATTCACAAATTGCATAACACTAAAGTATGCCCTTTTGGTAACGTCCAGCTCCACGTGGGGTAAAGTGGAGATAATGCAGAAAACAACGTCAAATCTCTCGCACTTCGTATGGCCAAAATGATTGTGGTAATTCTACACTAGATCAGATGCATGACTATATCATAACCCAATCGTGTTTATATATCAAAACGTTCTTGGATGACCTGGCCCATATCTGGAGATTAGTTCTTTATAGAACTAGGTTCCATGGATCTGCAGGATGTTGCACCCGATCAGTAATGTAACAACAATCCATTGATTACGCTTGTAGATCTTTAGGCCTGTACTTACCGAAGTTCTTGGAGCTCCTACAACATTTTTTGATAAGTAATTCTCTACTATGCCTCTACTACTATGATCTATGGACCTGTAGGATGTTACACCGAATCATTAATGTAACAATATCCCATTGATCATACTTGCTTATAGATCTTATCACTTAACCCATATCCGCCCGCTGAACCCATAACGTTCAGCGTCCTAAATAGGACAATCCCTTCGATGTGCAATGCATATCTCCAGAATTAGGCAAAATTTTAGAATACTTTCTTCAGAAAAGTTATTCTCCACATCTATACCTTGCTCATAGTGGACAATATAGTTTGTGACTGGTTCACTAGACGGCGTAAACGATGCTGCAAAGATTACATATTGTGGCGATCTATGAGCTACATTTCCAATGCGAAAGAAATTTAATTCCCTGGAATCTTGACAATAGGTAATAATTTATAGTTCATGTCTTCGACAGAGTTGTTAATCAATGCATACAAAAGTCAATGTATGTGTGATTGTATGTATTTGTATGTCTATATGTATATATGTACAGCCCAACTAACATTTATTGTGAATGTAAACGTCAACAAAGCGTCCTTAATACGGCTTGATGCTGAGTTACTGTGTTGTACATATGGACGGAAGCTTCTATGCAAGCCCTATACCAATGAATCTGGCGAACTTAATCAGCTTGTACATGCTGTGCGATCAGCTTCTATGCCACCTAGTCATAGCTCTTTTCTCGGCTCCTATGTAACCACTAACTGAATAACATCTTGAGAAGGCGCTTTTTCAGCCTTTTCGCAATTTTTAAATAATAGTTTTACGGCATCCCAAATTAAACGATTAAATATAATTAGGTTATGGATACCGTGACGCAATACATGTGGAACTGGAATTATCACTTTTAAAATTGAATAATTAAAGTACTTGCCGGTATTTGGAATCGAACTCCCGATCTCCGTATCCACTGGTCCCGATGATGTCCTCGTTGCCACACTGCTATATATAAATAACATAGAAAATAGCCCGTTTTGTTTTACTCCAGACAAGGCTTCATAATTGTGCCACAAGAAACCTTACCCAACTTCATCTTGCTGTAAAAGCTTGTGAAACGTCAAACGCAATAATGTTTACATTGAACAAGCTGTGTGGTTGCACCAACAGATTCTTCTTCACAGCTTCTAGCTGAAAGAGTGTGCTTTAAACGGCTACGAAGCGCTGCTGTTTTGTGTTTTGGCAATATTACAAAACGTACTGTATAAAAGCAGCTGTTGTAGTGGCTGGGACTCTTACTCGATTTGCACATCTTCCGGCAAATCTTCCAGCATTGAATTAAAGTGCAATAAAAGCAACCCGAATAATTTCACAGCACATAGATGGACAGCTGTAAAGAACTTGTGTAGTAGCTATATATCCCGCTTAAAGTTTGTTTTGACAATAATGTTTATGTCCGACAAGCCGTGTTGGTAAATCAACAGTTTCTTTATTACAGCTTCTAGCCGTAATGAAATCACATAACGGCCTTTAAAGCGCTGCTGGTTTGGGGACTTGTCGGTATAACGAATTGTACTGTATATTAGCAGCTGTTTTGTTAGTGGGGACTCCTATTCGATGTGTTCAAGTTTTCACATCTTCCGGGAAGTTGGAATACGGTGGAGTAAAGGCAGCCCCAGTGACAAGCAATGAATTTCTGAAAACCGAGTTTGGTAGCTGTATCATGCTTGTTTTGCAGTCGTGTATCAGCTTACGATTTATATTTGACTAGCTTTCCTTTTATTCAGCGTTGACTGCTTTTACTCGATGGTTACACAACAGAAAGCAAATGACTGAAGCTAATAGCGCTGAAAATGTTAGTTGGGAAGTTTTCACATCTTCCGGGAAATCTCCCGGAGTTGAAATACGGTGGAGTAAAGGCAGCCCCAGTGACAAGCAATGAATTTCTGAAAACCGAGTTTGGTAGCTGTATGATGCTTGTTTTACAGTCGTGTATCAGCTTACGATTTATATTTGACTAGCTTTCCTTTTATTCAGCGTTGACTGCTTTTACTCGATGGTTACACAACAGAAAGCAAATGACTGAAGCTTATAGCGCTGAAAATGTTAGTTGGGAGGGTGTTAGGTTCCTGAGTGCAAACTTTTTAAAGGGTGATAGAGGGACATAAATAGTGAAAAAAATTGTTCTACGCATATGGTCAAATCTCAACCGTTACGTAGTTATTGAACTCCCCATATTTTTTACTCTTATTGCCTTAACTGACTATAACTTTAAAATGGTCAAACTTATCGCAGTTTTTTTACCCTTATTCGAAAGATTATTGATTTTTTATCACATGGCATCTTTGAATCGATTGGTCTAGTTAAATACCCAAGTTTTCTAGAGCAAAACAGCTAAAAATAGTGTGTTTAAATTTGTTTATGTCAATTATCTTTGAAACATGCGTAATGAATTGAAATTATTTCTTTGGCAAAGTTGTGGCCCCTGTTTCACTCTACAATTCGTTCTTTGACGCCAAACTTCTAACTCTTATCGTTTTCTTGCAATTTTTATTTAAATGTGCGGCACAGTGCGCAAAAAAGTGCTTACCATGACGAATGCAAATTTATGATCTGAAATGCGACGTTTAAATCGAAATTGCAAGAAGACGATAAGAGATAGAAGTTTGATGTCAAAGAACGAATTGGGTTTTTAAATTAAGAAAAATGTATTGATTTTTTAATTTTATATGAAAGAGCACCTTTTTCTTTGATTTTTTTCAGATTTTTAAAACTTTATTTTGGTACCTAAAATCAATTTCAAAGAGATTTTTTGAAATCACCTTTTGACAGCTAGGTAACTATTTGACAGTTCCACCCAGTACAAAATGCAACGAGGGGTGATTCGACAAATCGCTCCCATACAAACTTCAAATTGATTTTTAAATAGGTTCCCGGTCACCAAAATTCATGAAAATTTGGATTTCGGCTCAGTTTCGCATGCAGATTCAGAATATGGAACTATCTCAACACCGCTAAAGAAGCCAATTGTAGAGTGGAACAGGGGCCACAACTTTGCCAAAGAAAGAATTTTAAATTATTACGCAATTTTCAAAGATAATTGACATAAACAAATTAAAACACACTACTTTTGAGCTATTTGCTCTAGAAAACTTAGTTATTTAACTAAACCAATCGGTTCAAAGATGCCAATTCTTAGAAAATACAATAATTTTTCGAATAAGGATAAAAAAACTGCGATAAGTTTGACCATTTTAAAGTTATAGCCAGTTAAGGCAATAAGAGTAAAAAACATGGGGAGTTCAATAACTACGTAACGGTTGAGATTTGACCATATGCGTAGAACAATTTTTTTCACCATTTATGGTCCTCTATCACCCTTTAAAAAGTTTGCACTCAGGAATCTAACACCCTGTATATGTTCCGGTATTTAGCATTAGGATTTCGTGACGATCTTGCAAATGTTCAATCAATGAAAAAACAATGTTCACACATTCAACAATAAAGGAAGCAACGTGTAAACAAACCAATTAGTCGAAACACCACTCCAAAACGCGCACCCGCTGCTAAATTACTGTAGCGGCGACTGCAACCAATGTATGCTGAAACGTGAAACCGGTGTGAACATTTGGTGGTGGGACAATCTTGTTTGCTTGCGCGTCGTATTAGGCGCAAGATCGTCAATATTACTCTGGAATGCGTCAAGCAATTTCAATCAAATTTTGCATACACATTCCTTAGGATGTGGAGGTGGTTGTAGGAGTATTGGAATTCAAAATGGCGACCAAAACTCCAGAATGTATGCTATTTAACGACAATGCTTCTTCGGATACTACGCAACATGGGTATCTATCGATCGGGCTTGATGAGTAGAACTCAAAAATGAATATTCGACGCCATTTTGAAATCTAAAATGGTAGACCATATCCAATATGGCGGCCTCGGAATGGTAGTTTGAGCTATAATACCATGCAATATGGGTATGTATCGCTCGGGTTTGATGAGTTAAAGGATAGTGGGTGAGGTAGGGTCAGGATAGATGGTATGGTAGAGAGTAGGGTACACCTGGGTACACGGTGGAGTAGAGGGTTTGGGTGAAGGTTAGAGTAGAGGGTAGGGTAAATGGTAGGGAAGAGCGTTGGATGGAGAGTAGGGTTTAGGATAGGAGAAGGGTTTGGGTTAGAGAGTAGGGTAGAAGGTACGATTAAGCACAGTATAGAGAGTACGGTGAAGGGCTACAGTAGAGGATACGGTAGAAGGTAGGGTAAAGGATAAGGTAGTGATTGTGGTAGAGGATAGGGCAGACGGAGACGGCAGGGCAGATGGTAGGTTTGAGGGTTATGATTGAGCGTAGGATAGGGAGTTGGAGTTGAGGGCAGAGAAGACAGTAAGGTAGACGGTAGAGAGTAGGGTGAAGAAGTGAGATAAGATTAGATGCGATAATTTTCTTGAGATAACTTCAGGAATTCTTTCCGGGATTTCTTCAGACATTCTTGCCGAGAATCTTCCCAGAATTCCTGCCGTGATTCTTACAGATATTACTTACAGAATTGCTGTACGGATTGCTCCTGGGGTCTCCAGTTAGCCTAGTGGTTAAGGCTATGGATCGCCAATCCGGAGACGGCGGGTTCGATTCCCGTTCCGGTCGGGAGAATTTTCTCGACTCCCTGGGCATAGAGTATCATTGTACTTGCCTCACAATATACAAATTCATGCAATGGCTGGCAAAGAATGCCCTTCAATTAATAACTGTGAAAGTGCTCAAAGAACACTAAGTTGAAGCGAGGCAGGCCAAGTCCCAGTGGGGACGTCGAGCCATAAAGAAAAAGAAGAAGATTGCTCCTGGGATCTCTTCAGGGAGTTTTACCGAGATAGCTTTGGAAAATCCTGAAAGGATTCGTTTAGTTATTCTTTTCTGCATTCCTTCAGGAATTCGTGCTGGAATTCCTTCGAAGATTCCAAAAAAAAAACAATTGAAAAAATATAGATTTCTTCTGAGATTTTTTGCAGGCAATTCTAGATTTTTTAGATATTCGTGCCAGAATTTCTGATGGAATTCTTTCAAAAATTCTTCCAAATTGTTTTCAGGTATTTATTCAATAATTCCTTCCAAGACATCTTCTATGATTCTTGCAGGAATTCCTGCTCAGCTTGCAGGCGGTCTGTCTGCCAGATGCCTGTCATGATCCCTCTATGGATACCATCAGGTATTGTTTATGGGATTTCTTCAGCAATAACTTCAGGTATTTCGGCCCTCTGCACCACCGTGGGTGCCCAGGACTGATAGTAAGTAAGTATTTCTGCCTGGATTGCTTTAGAAAACCCTGAATTCTTTCAGAAATTCTAGCCAGCATTGGATTTCTGCTGGAATTACTTGACAGATTCATACTAGTGTACTTTCAAATAGTTCCATCGATATAATTTCAGAAAATCCTGGTAGAATTCTTTAAGGTATACGTGCCAGAATTCCTGCTGGCTTCTCGGGAGTTTTCAAACATTCCTTCCGTGATTTCTTCTGTGATTATTTCAGGGAGGGCTTACATTGAAGATATTTTTGGAACTAAACCAAATTTTTTTTATTTTTTTCATCAAATCAGTGTTACTTTTTTGGAGCTTGACTTTTGATAATAAACTTATTTAAAGATTTAAATTGTGAGACACCTTGAGCGTTAACGGGTTATTAAGTTCGACTGTATTTCATATACGCTCGTCGGCGATGCCAAGAAGAAGCACAACATTTGCTGTTGGTAAGTTCATTTTGAATAGTTCTGTATACTTTTGTTTAGGAAGAGGATTAATTTTGACATAACACTTGGTTTGTTTTAACATATCACCCGACATAATAAAGCTAAAGAATTATGTTTCGTGTATACACTCAACAAATGTAGAAATATCAGTCAAGTTAATTTTTTTTTCTTCCATTATTTACTTTGCTATTTTATCGACATTCCAAAAAAGAACTTTGAATAGCTCGTCATCTAAGTATTTAGATCATGTAATACCTCCCTCCCCACCCTCTTAACAAAAACTCCTTCCCCGGCAGAAAATCTAATCTAATCTAATCTCACACTAACGCAGCCATTACTTGAATGCATCCTGGAAAATGAAGACTTTTCAAGTTCATCATTTTTTTGTCTAACGGCCAGGCCAACTGCGCAGCATGTACCGCAGAGAAGATTTCAAGGTATAGAAAGATTTCAACATAGTTAATATTTGAAAACATTCAACACCTTGAAATCGAGGGGAAAGAAGGAAGCGTGGACTTCCCGTACCAAACGCTTCCAGATAACAATATAGATGTTCGCATGTATTAATAATATGGTGATGAATACGATGAATTGCTAAAACATATTGATTAGTGCGCCTGGAATTGTGGTAAGATTCACTGAAAAGAGAATAAAGAATTAAGTAATAAATACTGAATAAGGCATAAGTGATACGCTCGTTACAGTTACTATTTTTAAAACATGGTATTACCTGAATCCCCCTGAAACAAAAGATCTATTAGCAGTTAAAAACAAAACATAAATTAAAATACAATCATCACAAAAATACATCAAATTTTAATCTGGTATACTACCACTTCAGGCAGTAAAATAAATAGCAAGATTAAAATTTGATGCAATGTGGTAGATCTTACACCGTAACGCACCGTTACGGGTCAAAACTCCTTCCCCGGCAGAAAAAGTGAAAAAGCGGAGGTGATCCCGATAGCAACAAACTAACAATCCTTCCTTTCCTCGATGACCTAAGGACAAGAACGGTGGTTTGAAGTGCGTCCATCGCATAGAAACAAATTTTGCTGCCATTCAAAACTGAGTCAGCTGCTAACTTTATGTTCTAAAGATCGATCTATCCATCATTGTCACTCGATCAACATGGCTTTCTCAACGTAATTTCCAGCAAACCACTTGGACTAGGAACAATTTTAAAATCACCTATTATTGCATAACAACTTGACTTACCTACCGTCTACTCCAAACCGTGAGCCCTTCGAATAGCGCTCTCCTCGTCCATCTCGTTCAACAGTACGTACCCGTTGGGTTCCATCGAAACGCTGGCATTCCCGGAACTAATACACCTCACTTCACTGGAATAGTCCTCCAGTTCGGCCAGGGGAGCATTGGCTCGTAAAACTTTGTGTTGATGGCCCCTGGAGCTAACATCCAGCACCGTGCACCTCCTCCGTCCCAGATCGGCTAGGATCGGATTCAGATACTCGGAGGGCATCGCTATTTCCAGTAGCATAATGGGTTCCATAAGACGCACGTTGGCCGATGATAGTACGTGCCGTACGCATTGGGCCGTGGCCGCCATGATGAAGGTATCGGCCGTTCCTTTGCCGATGGTCAAACTGTGCAGCGTGATTCCGACGTCCATCAACTGGCCGCCCAATTTGGGACCGCGTTCCAACGCCGCTATTGATCCCTTCCGAACGTAGGACATTTGTCGAGGGCGGATCATTTTTAGATTCTCCTGCGCTTCTGGCGAGTTGTCCAGACGGAACTTCTCGTTGTTTTTCAGGGCATGAACGGTCAATTCCATGCGAACAAATTGCTTGTGTCCTGCAATTTCTTTTTCGGCCGTCCAGCTCCCACGGCACGGCTCTTCCAAGGTTTCTTTGTAAGCAATTTGGAGGGCACCTAGATCTACATCGATTTTGTACTCCGTTAGAATTCTGGACTTGATGATCTCCAGGTGAAGCTTGCCCATGCCGCCGAGCACGGTTTGCATTGTGGTTTCGTCGTAGGTCACCCTCAAGCTGGGATCTTCCCGCTGAATCTCCCTCAGAGCATTGTCCAAGGCCACTTGGTAAGCCGAGGACGGTGGCTCTATGGAGCAAAAGTACACCGCATCGGGAACGACCGTTTGAAGCGATAGCTTTGTGGCTAAGACCTCGTCCAGGTCGCCATCATCTCCACCGTTTTCCGAACCAATAAGTTTTTTGAACGCGGCTCGCAACGAACTGGTACTGGAAGCCACCAGATCTCCGGTGACCGTTGATTTGGGACCAGCGCAAAGTCCAATGTTACCCGCCCCTATGGAGTTAACTTCTCGATACTCGTCAGCCCAGGGGGCATAGATTCGTTGAACGGTATCGGTGCTGCCTTTGGGCGATACAATTTTAGAGCCTTTTTTTAGGGTACCTCGGAAAACACGAACCAGGCTCAGAGGTCCTCGCTGCTTGTCGTGGGTCACTTTCGATACCTTTCCCACGAAGTCGGACCTGATGGGGGTAAACAAAAGAATTGTGATGATAATGCTGTGCTCACTTGAACTGTAGGTCATTAACTTGGTCATCAATGAATTTGCTAGCAAACTAAGAATTGTATGGATATATGGTAAGTGGGGGCAGGATGGGTCACCTAAGAAATGGACCCCTATAACTTTCTGAATATAAATCGCATTTCTCTGTATTCTACCACGGCTCTCAGATATAGTCTGCTATGATATAAGAATATAGAAAGGTCATAAAGTTTGAAACCTGCTTTTTGACAAGCAATTTTCAAAACATGACCCATCTTGCCCCACCTCATTTTTATGGGGGCAAGATGGGTCAGCTATCAGAAAACTCGATTTTTGTCCAACAAAAAATACTATTTCTTCTAGTTTTTCTCTATACATCTAAGCTTCATAGACGTACAGATTACATGAAGAAAGTGTTGAAACATATCGGTAGGTAAGGGACGAATGACCTTCGGGTTAAAGTCCCTCGAACCCAACAAAAGAAGAGAAGATATCGGTAGATTATTCTCAGAACTAGAAGATTTTTGTTCGGGTAGCCATAAACGGACTTTGAAAACCTATATTTTTTTAAGGAAAATTTAAAAAATATGTTCTCAAATTTTCAGTGCTCTCATCGCTTCGATAATGTAGGTCACAGAATAGCCTTTCCATGAAAAATAAAACATATTCAAAAACTATGCAAACATACCGAAAAATTAGGGTGACCCATCTTGCCCCGTCTACACAATACACATAGTTATATGGAATGTATAGCATAAGGAGTATAACGAAAAAATATTTTATTTTTTTCTGTGCGAGGAACGTATAAAATTTTCAAAACAATATACCATTTTTTATGTATATCCCCGTCGTTCATCTGGGAAAATTATTGAAAGATTCAAAACATATATTGTGCGATTGAAAACGGTACTGACCCATCTTGCCCCCACATACCATATTTTGATCCTGGATAGCATTGGAAGTGTCTCGTGTTATACGGTAAAAGAGGGCAAAAGCAGTAATCAACAACGCAGCCGCAAGCCTAAAAAGATACTATACTAACCCAAAGCAATTGTAGATTTCATTCCGTTCGTTTGGGGCAGGTAAATATCGCAGCACGGCATCCATCAGCAGCTGAACTCCAATGTTTTTGTACGCGGACCCCAACAGGACCGGTACAATCTGTTGCTTCATTGTGCACGAACGGATTGCATCGAACACCAACTGTGGGTTTACATTTTCCATACTGTCCGATTCGATGATCGCCTGCGCGAGATGATCGTCCAGCCCGGAAAGGGCATCGATGGTTTCATACAGCTTGTCCTGTGCATGGGCTAGAGCTGCTTCCGCCAGCGGGATGGTCTTGTACGATCTACCGTGTGAATTTTTATCGAAAATTACCTGCGTTCCCGATAGGATGTCGATTATGCCTGGAAAAGGATACAGGGTAGAAGCTTCAGTTTTGGCCAGTCCGGAGTTTTGGCCATAGTGCGGTATTGAGCCTGTTGCGATCTAAATCGGCGTAAATTTAATTTTTACTAGTAGATCCTAATACAATATGATGATTACAGCTGTGAAAACCGCACATTTTGATTAAAAACTAGAAGAAAAAAATATATTTCCTTAAAAAATCTGCTCCCATATATCTATTTTGGCCAGGGTGCTTCTAATTTGGCCACTCCCATAAGAAATACACGTGATTGGCCAAAATAGAAACCAAACTTAGGAATATGACCAAAACTGCGGCAGAGCTTCTATTTTGGCAAGTGCCACTATAAATACAAAAATCAAGTATTTGCTTGATTTCTGCATTTTTCCTTCAAAATATAGATTGAAACCTTTCATTTGACGCATTGGTTGTTTTCATAGGATTATTGGTTATTTTAATAAAAATGATTTCCCTTAGACTGGCCAAAACCGGTGCCCGCACCCCATTTGTTGAGCAAGTGCTTTGTTGTAATCGCTTGTAGAGTTGTCAACATGACAAACATGAGCAGGAGCCTAAATGATCGTAGAATTCTATCGTACAAAGTGCAACATCCGTAGCTACTAGAGACCCGAGTACAACTCTCCACAGAGATCGCGGAATAAGTTTTCGTTCGTGACCTTTAACGAAAAGCGCTAATAAAGACTATATTCACGTCAATCGCAAATCGAAAAGCTTTCAGCTTAATTTTTAATCAATGAATATTATTTCTAGAACGTCAGGATTACAAGAAAATAACATATAGCCTAAGGGTCGTTTATTAATTACATAATTTTGCTTGTTTAGGATCCTATTATTTATAATAATATTAAAAAAAACTATTATACACTTAAACTCCAATTTACGCTCATTTTATTTGCGCTAGACTCAATTTACGCAGAAAACCTCCCCCCCCCCTTTTACGCATACCATTTCTGTTGGCGCGGAACAGACCCAGAAAGACATCGAAACACCGAGTTGTGAGCAGTTTTAAGGATTGTATCACTTACTCGTATTGTATGTTTAGGTAGAATAACAAATTCAATTAGATATAAGTATAATATTAAATTTAGGAAACTGGCCCTAGCTTCTTCATCCCTCAGTTCTGACTTTATACGATGACAGGCGTTCTTCCCTATCAGCTATTGTTCCAATTATATATGTCTACAGCTCGGATCGCTGGCAGTGCTCCCAGCGGCAACATACTCCCCCCCGTAACACTGGCCATCGGTTCCAGTTTTACCACCATTCTGCCGCTGCCCATACCACCGTTGACGCATTCCCAATTGTAGTAGTTACCTATATTCATAATCCGCCGCATATTACTACAAGCACAAAGGCAGCCACAAGTTGTCCTAACAATTCCGACATGGGTGACCTAAGTTTCTAAAGCCCGAAGGAAGCTTGACACCCTGACCCAAGACTAGCTGAAGTCTCACACGTCCGATTATGCTTACTGCTTTTACAGACCAACTGCATCTTTTAACTATAGGCAGCGGATTTGATAAACTCGCTGGATATCTGTCCCTGAGCCTAAACGAGAAATAACAATTCTCCATCAGTCCCAGAAGAATTTCTCTAAATGTTCTCAAATGCATTTTCAAGCGTCTAGGCAAGTCACCTAATTCACTGTTCATTTCAACATGTTCCAAAATATCTCGGGTAGTGGAAGAAAAACAGCTTGCATTCAATTGGCTTCTTTAGCGGTGTTGAGATAATTCCATATTCTGAATCTGCATGCGAAACTGAGCCGAAATCCAAATTTTCATGAATTTTGGTGCCCGGGAACCTATTTAAAAATCAATTTGAAGTTTGTATGGGAGCGATTTGTCAAATCACCCCTCGTCGCATTTTGTACTGGCTGGAGCTGTCAAACAGTTACCCAGCTGTCAAAAGGTGATTTCAAAAAATCTCTTTGAAATTGATTTTAGGTACCAAAATAAAGTTCTAAAAATATGAAAAAAATCATAGTGGCTCAGAAAAAGGTACTCTTTCGTATAAAATCAAAAAATCGGTTTCTTTTTCTTAATTTAAAACCCCAATTGTCGATCTGCTAACCACCAGGGGGGAGGAGCTGGGTCAGGCACAATTGGAGCCACTAAGTTGGGAGGAGATCTCAATTGCTGTCCATTCATACAGAAGTTCGCGTTCGATCTTATAGCTGACAGACTCCCGCTATTTTCGAACGCCGATCGAAGAGAAGTTGTTTGGAGACAACTGCTTTGTGCGATCGGTCTGGCATTATTGGAATTAGATGGAAACCGATTCAGTATAATCGACACTCTGACTAGGTGGATTTCTGCTACCAAACCTGACGACGTAACGTACGGTGCTGAGAGTGTATTGATATTTGCTATCGACGTGTTGCTGTCGATAATTATTTCGTGTTTTTTCGGAATTGGTTCGGGAAACGCGCCTGTATGCTGCTGCTGATTCCCATCCGATCGCGAAGGAATAGCTAGACATTCCATAGGCGCCGACTGTTGTAGTTGGCTCGGTTGATGTTTTGAGTGAACAATCGAACAAGTGAACAGTCGCTTTGGTGGTGTATTTTCTGCACCCTCAGCTGCTCGGTCATCTGCTGGTAGATTATTATTATCAGAGGATAATTTGTTTTCGCCAAATATACCGTCAAGATCACCGTGCTGTGAGTTTTGTTCCATTCCGACAGACACCTCTGCGGCAAACTGGCTACGTTTGTTCACATTTCGTCGTCTCGAGAGTTGTTCCTTCAACAGATGATGGTTCTTCGACAGCAAGTGTTTCTCGTGCTCTAAGGCTCGTCTCTCCGCCTCCCACTCGCGTCGCAGAAGTAAACGCTCCTCTTCTTGTAGCTTTAACAGGACGGCCATACGAGCGGAGATTTTGGTTGTTTTGGCTACACTAACTGCAAAACTGCCATCCTGCCTTTGCAGGTCGTCGCGCTGCCTTTGCGAACCTTCCGTTCGCGCTGGGTAGTCTGCCGAGAAAGTGTCTAGTGATGCAACACTTATCATGTTGTTTAGTTTTTCGTTACTATTCACAAGTTTTTGCGGTGCTTGTGAATTTGATGTGGAAAATGCGCGCACATCGCGCTGCTGATTCCCAAGAAGTTGTTGTCGATCAGTAATTGATTCAAGACACACTGGTTGTATCGATGTGGTCGGTTGCATTCCCGATTGTGTTATCGGTTGGTGCGGCTCCGTCCACTGATCAGTTGAACGTCCATGAAATCCTTTGGCCGATGACTTGTGGATGTTGGTTTCACAATAGTCATCTGCTTTCTTTCGGATTTGCTTCTGTAGCAGTTTATATTTCTCCCGCATATTTTGGCGTTCTAGAGTAAGAGCCCGTTTTTCCGCATCCAGTGTGCGCTGCTGCAATGCGCGCTTTTCTTGGAGGTGCCGTATTCGCAAGGCATAACGAGCTGATTCTCTACTGGACGTTGTTTGATTCATTCCGAATCTACTGCTGCGGGTTGGCGGAAGAGAGAAGTATGTTTCGGGGCGCGAGTAGTTAACGCTGCTCCCGCTGGCCTTCGGCGTTGGGTCACGATCTGATCCGGGGCGCGAAGAGATGCCGCTGTCTCCCGATCGTGTTCTCTTCGGCGATGCATATGGAATGTCCATCATTCTAAAGTTTTAAAGTTTGTTGGCGCGGAACAGACCCAGAAAGACATCGAAACACCGAGTTGTGAGCAGCACATTAAAACGCTTGAAGTTTACGATTTCGTGCAGCTTTAAACTGCAAAAAGGCGGTTTATTAATAGATATTTGTTTACCATATAATGAATTCATGTTTCTTACACTTTAGGTGTCATTATGCAGTACCACTGCGGTCTGTTCTTCCGACGCTACAGTTAATATAAACTTCTGCACACTGTAAATAGTTCATTTTTAAATAGTTCTAAGAGTTCACTAGTTTTAAGGATTGTATCACTTACTCGTATTGTATGTTTAGGTAGAATAACAAATTCAATTAGATATAAGTATAATATTAAATTTAGGAAACTGGCCCTAGCTTCTTCATCCCTCAGTTCTGACTTTATACGATGACAGGCGTTCTTCCCTATCAGCTATTGTTCCAATTATATATGTCTACAGCTCGGATCGCTGGCAGTGCTCCCAGCGGCAACAATTTCCAAAATAACTGATTCGACCAATTTGGTTTGATTCGATTGTTTTTCAATAGTTCTATAATAATTTAAAGTTACTATCAGTAAAAATTAATTTAAGTTGTTTTATATAGTTGCAAAGGTGCCTGCAAAGTTCTCATGGACTTTTATTAAAAAAGAGCTTATTTCTCAATTACACTTAAAAACAATTCGTAGCAAATACCTAAATAACAATAAATATTATTGTTGCTTGGATAATGTTTGTATAATCAAATACAAAATTACTTGACATATCTATATCTATATCTTCTATATATAAAAATGAGTTTGAAGTTCCTTTGAGGCAACAAAACTCAAGAACGGATGAACCGATCAGCATGATTCTTGCACGGTTCGGTTCGTATTCATGGTGGCTGTGTTTATATGTACAAAAAGTTACGAAAAACAATATTAAAAGTAAGAAAATTGATAAAGTACTGTTTTTTTATAAGCTGGGAAGAAAATCAAGCCGATCAAAATAAAACCAATCTAGAGTGCGGTGCTGCAGACTTCAATAGTTGTCAAACCACTGCAGCTTGGCAAGACAAAGTTTGCCGGGACAGCTAGTATTTTATAGTTTTCGTTTTAAATTTGAGTACAGTAGATGTTTTTTTTTTTTTTTTTTTTTTTCTCTCCCTTTTTGGCACAGACCTACTGGTCCATATCGACAGTAGATGTTTCGGTTATCAAATGTTATTCGCTAAAACTTCAACGACTGACAGACGTCAAGCTGTGTTGGCAGAGGAAGCTCTCAATGAATAACTGAGGAAGTACTTATAGAAAACTAGCTGGAAAGCAGGTTTCAGTCCAGTGAGGACGTTACGGCAAGAAAAAGATGAACAATGATTTTTCTTATGTTTTCCAATTAATTTAAGGAATCTAGTAAATAGTAAACTACCATTGATAACAATACAAATACAATAAGTTCAATGGGGTCAATTGAACCGATGGTAAAATAAACATGCAATAATATTTGTTGTTATGTAAACAGATTTCGCCTTTGAAAAACCAAAGAATTCATATTCCTCGTTAACATTTTTCTCCAGTATTTACAGATACTAGTGGCCACATGAATTGTGAACGATTTATGGTATGGATCATACGGCCTGAGGTCGGACTAGTGATATTTGGCAGTTGTTTGAAAAGATTGATGATAGATCTTATCAACAGCTGCCAAGCAATACATACCAGACATACATCAGAGTGTTTGATTCTTATCATAAAATGTGCATATCATTCTGGCGGCCGTTAGTGCTCGTAAATGCTGGATATAAATGTTAGCGGGAAATATAAATTCTATGGATTTTCAAAAGTGAAAACTGCTTACAAATAACAACAAATATTATTGTATTTTTATTGTAACAACGATTCATTTGACGCCATTCAATTAATTGTATTTGTATTGTAAGAACAATGAAAAAACATTAAGATATATTGTTTTCTTTTGAAAATTGCCCTAAAAATGTCTCATGAAAACACAATACATTCTATTGGTTTTCGCGAAAATGTGTATGAAAATTTTCTCAAAATTTTATGGTTAAGATACATAACGACCACCATTTATTTATTGTAAAAGTGCCATTTACCATTCGCCGAATGGTATAGAACAATAGGGGTAATGGTGAGTGTGCTGAGTAAATTAAAATACGTTTAATGGTATAAAACGTAATGGTATAAAATTTATCATATTTTTATGATATTTTTTATCAGAATTGCCGTGATATTTCGAAATTCTGAACAAGAGTTCCTTTCACGAGAAGGCATTCTTAGAGGTATCGGGGAGCTCTTGGAGGGATCCCGAAACTTTTAGAGGAATCCCGGGAAAAATTACTTGTTGAATCTTAGAAACAATTATTGAACGAATTCCTAAAGAAATCTCGGATTGAATGCATGGATGAACTCCGGAACGAAATTCCTGGAGGTACCTATCATGGAAGGGAATCCTGAAAAAAAAAACCTGGAACTCCCGGAAGTATTTCAGAAGGAATTCTTGATGAAATTTTGGAAGTAATCTTTAGAGAAATCTCTGAAGAACCTGGAGCCTCGTTAGGAATCGTAGAAGAAACTCCTGGATAAATCCCGCAAATAGCTCCCAGAGGAATCCCAGAAAGAATTCCTGTAGGAATCTCGGAACAAATTCCTGGAGAATTACGAAACTCCTGAAGATATAACGGAAGCAATCTCAAGAGTAATCCTGTAAAGAGTTTCTAGTGCAATCCCAGAAATAACTCCTGAAGGAATCCTAGATGACTAGATGAAACTTTAAACAATTCTAAATCACATAAAAATAAACGTGTCTGCCAAATTCAACAATAATGTAGAGCTAAAATATAGGGAACTGCATGAAATTCTCTCCTTCTCTTTCACTCTAACAGAAATCTTGTAAACAACAAGGCCACGAAACTTCAAAATCCCATACAAAATCAAAACAGTGCGGTGCCCTATTGTTGTAACGACCTACAATGGGATGGACTATAGGACGGACTATGCAATTTTGGCCCAATGATACCCCGACTGACGGGTACCAGATATTATGACTAATAAATGTCACCATGCATTGGCAGAATATATTTTTGTAAGCGAATAGGAGAATAGTGCAATCCTTACATCAAACGTATTCGTCCACGTCTTTCATTTCGCTAAATTTTAAAACTTTTCAATGAAAATTCATGTTATATGAGTCTGCATAACACAAACTCATAGTATCGAGGTCTCTGCTATACATCTACTAATGATTCGAACTCATTTCATTTCATTTCATTTTCATCAGTTGTAATTGCTTGTAGAGTTCTGGAGAAACATGAGCAGGAGCATAGGTATGATTGTAGAATTAATATAGTACATAGTAAGTGCGACATCCTTTGCTACTAAAGACTGAGTACATCTTTGCATGTCCACAAAGGTCGCGAAAAAGTTTTTTTCTTTACCTGCATTAACGAGATTTTTAGCCCTAGGCTAATTCATCTCGGGACCCACGCTTTACTTCCCTTACGAAGGAAGAACTCACATTTTGTGAGTTTGTCGGGAGTTGGATTCGATCCCAGGTCCTCGGCGTGGCGAAAAAAGTTTTCATTTGTGGCCTTTGACGAGTAATTCAGTAATCAAGACTACACAAATCAAAAACCTTTTAGTTTGAAATTTATGTTATTTTGCTGGTTTTACGAAAAAAGAAATTCGAGTAGGCTTCAACAACTTTGAGAGTTGCCAATTTGAAATCAGGCAGAGAGTTGAATCTCGAGTTAAACCATAGATAATAATGAATATAGCGGAAGTTGAATAGCGTTAAGATGCTAATAAACCGCAAACAATTCTTACCTGCCAGCTTTCCCTGCTCCATGAACGGAAGCTGTATGGGCAACGGAACCACTCCCAGCTTCTTCCGCAAATCCTGCAAACACCCATCGAAATCCGCATTCTCCTTGTCCATCTTATTCACGAAAACCACCCGCGGCAAGTGGTGCCTATCGGCTTGGTTCCACACCGTGACCGTCTGTGCCTCGACTCCGGCCGATCCGTCTAAAATGACCACCGTTCCGTCAACGGCCGCAAGCGACTGTTCGACTTCCATCGTGAAATCAATGTGACCCGGTGTGTCCAGCAGATTTATCCGATAGTCTCGCCAGTCGAAACTGACTGCCGCACTGCAGATCGTTATCCCGCGTTCCCGTTCCTGCACCAGGAAGTCTGTCACCGTATTGCCGTGATGGACCTCACCGAGGACGTTCGTTTTTCCGGAATAGAACAGCATCCGCTCGGTGGTGGTGGTTTTACCTGAAAATGAACCGTTTAAAAGTCCTCAAATTGTTTACCTTCTATTATTCGTTCGCTCTTACCTCCATCGATATGCGCCAGGATTCCGATGTTACGAATGTACTTCTCCTGCAGTGGGTGGTCAGATGCGGAGTGATTCCGGCGGATGTTGGTGACATGTCGGAAGAACTGCTTGATTCGGCAGGAAACCGACCGATTGCACAACATGCTGATGCAGTGCAGAAGGATGCAGTCTGCCACTGACCGGTCCGTTCGTCGCACGTTTGTTTGTTTGTTTTACATCATTCACACTGAAACAAAAGTATATCTCGAATTCAACGGAAAAGCGATTGCAAGCAATCGCGTGACATTATTTTTTTAGCTATACTGGTCCACCATAGATAAAAATATCATTATTTTCAATGCATACAATGAACAATAAATAATTTCACTTCCTCTTTAACTGAGCGAAGGTGATGAAAAAACGGCTTTAGGAAAATTAACAAATTAAAATTTTGAATTTCACGATTTTATGCCCTTTCAAAATAAGCGTGTAAAAAGTCATCAATCATCAAAAATTCAAACGATGCAACCCTACTTTGACGTTTGCGATTCGTTTGAGAGAGAGAGGCAACAAACCGCGAGAGAGCGGACATCCTAGGAGCGGACGACGGAACTTCTGCTCGCTCCCGTCGCTGTCTCTGACCATCAAAAAGGAAAAGTGCAAAGCATCATCTGGTTAGCATCGATCATCATCGTTTTTCAAAATTTCCTAGAAACTTTTTCTTTTCGGACGGAGCTGTGAAGATAAATTTCCAGTCAAAATTGTGCAAACCTACAACGTTGTGGAACGGTTCAAGTTTTGGAAGTGTAAGCGCTGCTCCACCGCCAAGAAGCGTTCCAAATTCCCGTATTTTTCGAAAGGTAAGTCGCAGCTGCCTCTATAGTATTGCGTTTCGTTTTTGTTCGCTTCGGATGGGAGGGAAGGAAAAATTTTTCCGAGACGGCTCGGCCTTCGATCAGCGATACTTTTACGAATCGAATTTGTTAGCAGCATACTTTGATCACTAGTTATGATAGGGATTGAGTTGGGTATCCCCCCATGGCCAAAATTAATTTCTAGGATTATGACGCGGCTTCCCGGCGTCTTGCAAGTTAAGGTCACGACTCAAGATAGATAAAATTAGATTATGTAATCTCGTTATCCAGAGTAAAATGAGAATTGCAGCGGGTTTAAATGGGATGCTGATGCATAACACTGAAAAATGTAGAAACATTAACAGTTCTAAAATAGACTTTCAATGCAAGGAATCCTGTGCATGAGTCATGTGGTATTTTCGGATGAAGTTACAGAGGTGTTAGCGCCACCTAATACAATTAAATCATTTGAAAGCAGATGACATCAGATGAATGCTTACAACTAGTGAAGTTGTAAGTGGTTCCCCTTCATTTTTTCTTAAACTTGCTGGTCTAATCTGTTTCTTTGGAATCCTTCAAAAATATTTCAAGGATTACATCTCAAAGATTCAATTTGTTTTTTTTTTAGAATTCTTCAAGAATTGTGAGAATTCCTCAAGAATTGTGAGAATTCCTCAAGAATTGTGAGAATTCCTCAAGAATTGTGAGAATTCCTCAAGAATTGTGAGAATTCCTTAGGAGTTGCCTTATGGCATTATTTTACCTTAATCTTATGGGACTCGACTATGTAATATCTTGGAATTCCTTCAGAAATACTTTAGGGTCGTAACGTCCTACACTCGTCATTGCAACCTAGTATGTCCATCTTGTCCGCTATGTCCACTACGTCTTGTGGCATCCAGTTCCTTGTAATCACAATTTTTGTAGCGTTGCTATCAGATATTCTAAAACATGCCCTGCACACCATATCCTTCGGCTTTGCCCACCTTCTGGATGCTGGATTCACCATGGAGCGCAACATGCTCGTGGTTTTTTTTTTGTCGCCACACACCGTTCTCCTGAAAGCCGCTGAAGATCGTCCTTAGCGTGTTGCGGGATGAATCTTTTTTGACCGCAGTTACTTCTGGACCCCCAGTACATTATTAAATATGGGAAACACCACAAATGCATGATAAAATAGTACATCATATAAGGACATATACAACACAGAACATAAATATTGCCCTGTTACCGTAGTTGATAAGGGGCTGTCCATAAATTACGTAAGGGTTTTTGGGGGGAGGGGGGGTTTGAAAAATCTTACGAATCATACAAAAATATTTAGAGTTTCATACAAAAAATCTTACAAGGGGGGGGTGGGGGAGTCTAAAAATCATGAAAATTCCCTTACGTAATTAATGGACAGCCCCTAACAATTCCAGAACACAGGATGACGAGGCTTCTTAATTGTTGTTGGACCATCAGTCAATCCTGTAATCGTGTTTTCCCTGGCAGGTTGCCTTTTGTTCGCAGCGTTAGTTGCTTTCATAGTTTAAATTTGGTATTGGAATTTCTAATCCTAAGGGGCATCCTTATAGGATTTTAATGTGAGACGTCTACAACACATTGATGTCCCTGTTAAGGACTGTATCGTTAATTATGAGTACACCTTTGAGGCTCTGTATTAAAAAGACTATGCCTTATTTTGACAACTGCTATATGTCTATGTGTTACTAACGTTGTAAACAAACGATAACCTTCATTAAAATTTAAAGTTTTTCCTCAAGTGGAACAATGCGAGGATTTACGGAGGAGAAGCGGAAATCGATTGTGACCAGGCACTGCAATGAAAAATGATCATCGCTAAGAAAATTAGCAAAAAATGAATGTGTTAGCGTTTTTGTTGTCCAAAATGCTATCAAACGATTCGGTATGCATAACACACTGAAAAACTTACCCGGACGCGGCAAAAAAACAGGTGCGTCCAAGTCAAATTTGGACAGCAAAATTTGCAAAATCGTTGAAGAAAATAGGAGGTATCCATTAGAGATTACGCAAAAAAGTGCGGAACGACTGTTGGTATGGTTCAACGTGCCAAGGAGCGTAATTCCCTTAAGACCTACCCAAAACAGAAATGTCCAAAACGCAGTCAAATTCAAGCGGATTATATGAAAACTCGGGCTTGGAAACTGTACGACGATGTTTTGAGCAAAAATTGCATGTGCATAATCATGGATAATGAAACGTATGTCAAATTGGGTTGTTTAATGAATAAAATATTGCTATTTTCTATAGCCTAAGCGAAAGAGCTCATTTTTCTGAATATTACGTCAATTTATTGGATTCCAATACCTTCGTTTTGAAGGTCAAATTAACAAAACAGTTTTAACTTTCATGGATAGAATGACAGTTCAATCGCTAAAATGACAGTTCGACCCGAACAAAAAAATTTCCCCATACAAACTTTAAATGCATTTTAAAAATAGTTCCTGGACTCCAAAAATTATGAAATTTTGGATTTAGACTAATTTTGGGGCGGAGAATCCGATCATAAAATAATCCGGGTACCCTTAAAGAACCCAATTGAACTACAAGGCACTTCCTGGGGCACAGTTTTCCACTGTGAAGTGTGGCACGGATGTTACGAAGTAGGAGAAATCGATTTTTTGCGAAAAAATTGGGAAAATGTGTTGGTTTGGCAAGCAATTTGACAATGTGGTATGAAATCGTCACCTTTCTTGAACTTCTCAAGTATGAACGTCGAAATATACCGGACGGAATGTTCCCAGAAACTTATTCTGACACTTATCAGAAAGCACAAAGGTCCTACATCACTTTGGCCGGATTTGGCATCCTGCCACTAAGCGCGTGACACCTTTGACAGGTATGAAGAAAACAATGGTCAATTTGTGGAAAGGGCAATGAATCCTCTAAATCGCCCGCAAGTAAGACCCGTTGAGAAATAGTTAACTTTGATGAAAGGGAAACTACGGATAAAGGATAGAGGAGCAGAGGATGTCACAAAATTCAAGAAAAACTGGGTCAGCGTAAGCAACACCATCGTCGGAACGGTTGTCCAAAACCTTATGAAGAACACCAAGAAGAAAGTTCGAGAAGTGGCAAGAACCACGAAAAATTAAATATACAATCATGTCATGGGCTTTTCTGATGGCCAATAAACAATAGGGGTATTCACTAAACAGATTAAATTGCTGCGTAAGCCATGATTTTCTGCTTATTTGAAATGTTTCATGATTTTGCGAATGAAATAATCAAAGATTGCCTTGATGATCGCGACGTTTAATCAGTTTAATCAGTTTACGCTGTTAAGTGAATCCCCCTAATGTAATTGAATTTAATTTATAAAATAAATACAACATTTCCAAATACAGCCATTTTCAGGTGTACTCATAATTAACGATACAATCCTTAGGGAAGGGTCTACATAGTCTTTTAGTTAATCATTGCCCAATAGACCTAATTGTTTGATGGCCTACATTTAGGTTATTTTGGGCAATTGACAGAGATCTCATGGTGCTCTATCACTTCAGAGCACTATTATACTGCCGTGTGCAACATAGTTGTTCCATGTTACTTTTTGATGATTTTGATTTTTTTTTTCATCAAATGGTCAATTTTTGCGTACACTTTCAGAAACCACTCTCAGCTAGTACACTTTGTTCAGAAGCTCTATGAAAGCAACATCAAGTCAATTGGTCTCATGTTCAGTTTTGTCATCATAAGCTGTTTCATTTTGAATTTTTCAGCATAAGCTGTCTCACTTTATTTTTTTCTTAAGGACGAATGGTTAGTATAATGGGTAAAATTTTCCCTAAACTACAGAAACTGTCTGTAAGCAAGAATGAAAGCTAATAATCTACAATATGACAATAATTTAGCTTGCAGATATACGGGGATGTACTTTTTTGTACAGTTTTTAAGAGTTTTGGTCGACTAATGCAAAGAAATGCACATGTTGTGACGATTATTAAGGATTATTTGATAACTCAAAACACTCACACATTTGTATATCATAATGATTACCTCCATCTGCTTATGCTAAAGCATGCTGAAGGTATATTATATCATATGCACTTTGATAGTTACAAACAAATATACTATAAGTGGTACACACGGGTGTTCAATCATAATGTTAACATTTAACATCCAATTCCACTTTCGTATTGGTGCGTCAAATTCTTAGAATCAAAAATTACCGAAAAATAAAGCATCAGATCATCTAGCCGTCTTCTACAATATTTTCCGTTGGAATGCAAGGAACATACGTGCCGAAGACACCAACATGATTTGACATTAGTCGCTCTTGCAATCACTCATTTCATGTGTACGCATAATTTTACACCAGTGTGATTTTATTTTGAAAGTTACCATTATAAGTGAAAATCATGTGTACCACTTGGAATACATTGACAATTTATAACTATCAATATGTATATGATAGAGTATACCTCCAGCATGCTTTTGCACAAGCAGATGGTGATGATCATTGCGATATACAAACGTGAGAGTGTTTTGAGTTATTAAATAATCCTTAATAATCTTCACAACATGTGCATTTCTTTGCATTAGTCGACCAAAACTCATAAAAGTTGTACAAAAAAGTACATTCCTGTATATCTGCAAGCGGAATTAGATTACTAGCTTTCATTCTTGCTTACAGATAGTTTTTGTAGTTAAGGGAAAAAATTACCCATTATACTGACCTTGAAAAATAAACTCGCCCCATATCAAGGGGAATGACATATCCTTTTCTAACCGGAATATCCGCATTTATCCGTTTCTAACCGTCGCTAACCGTGTCTAACCGCTGCTCACTTAGCAGCTCGCTTAGCAACGGTTAGCGACGGTTAGAAACAGATAAATGCGGATATTCCGGTTAGAAAAGGATATGTCATTCCCCTTGCCCCATATGACCCTAAAATTGATAAAACTCATGTCAAAATAAATTTCATATGTCAAAAACAGCACAACAACATACACCAAGAAGCAAAAAGTGAGGTAATTTGGCGAAATTTTGAAGTTTCAGAATTAATTGCTAAGTGGATCTTTTCAGAGTAAATTTTTTCGGGCCCATATAGCCGAGGCGGTAAACGCACGGGTATTCAGCATGACCATGCTGAGGGTGACGGGTTCGATTCCCGGTCGGTCCAGGATCTTTTCGTAAAGGAAATTTCCTTGACTTCCTTGGGCATAGAGTATCTTCGTGCCTGCCACACGATATACACATGCAAAATGGTCATTGGCAGAGGAAGCTCTCAGTTAATAACTGTGGAAGTGCTCATAGAACACTAAGCTGAGAAGCAGGCTTTGTCCCAGTGAGGACGTTACGCCAAGAAGAAGAAGAAGAAGAAGAAGATGTTCAAGACTAGTTTGCGATTGAAGTAAATACGTTCGATTAAAATGGGAACTAGTAAAAGTTATATTTATACCGAAAAAGGAGAAGTGAGACAAGACGCACCCCAAAGCATTTAGACCAATTAGTTTTTCTCCAGCTTTGTTGAAGACTATGGAAAAAGTTTTGAAGGAGTTTATCAATTCTTCTTACATACAAGAGCATCCCCTATCTGATTTTCAGTTTGCTCATCAATCTGGTAAGTCAACGATTACGACTATGATTACGATTCGTTAGTAACAAAGATGGAGAAAACGTTTTTAGCTAGAAATAGCACTATGCACCTTTTTAGACATAGAAGGAGCTTTTGATAATGTCTCCTATTCATTTATGAAGCGAATGTAGAATTAGCATTTAAGTTAAAGTACACATAAATAAAAATGAAAAAAAAAAATATGAAGCGTGCCATGGAGAATAAAAACTTTGACTAACGCATCATACTTTAGATTAGGATTAGGAAGATCAACCTAAGAGCTTTTCGGCTTAGGTTTAATTCTGGATGCCATCTGAATTGGAATGCTCAAATTGAGTCAGTGATAGGTAAGGCAACAAGTGCGTTCAAGTTCTATTTTATATTTTAGGTATTTCAAA
Source organism: Aedes albopictus (assembly GCF_035046485.1). Taxonomy (NCBI): domain Eukaryota; kingdom Metazoa; phylum Arthropoda; class Insecta; order Diptera; family Culicidae; genus Aedes; species Aedes albopictus. Next base: position 162,585,421 of record NC_085137.1, read on the forward strand.
GTTTAAAACAAATTACGTTCATTGTAACAAACTGGTCTATTTTTTATTGATGACAAATAAATAAAACTTGATTTTGTTTTTTTTTTCAGCTATGAGCGATAGGAAAGTCAAGAAGGACGAAACAAACAAGGAAATCATCAACATGAGCGAAGCAGCTGGAATCCTGGACCGCTTTGTCGGCGATGTCAGCAAGAAGTCTGCCACCAAACAAATTCTCATCGGTGCTGGAAGCGGATGGTAATTTGAGCAAAACATTCAGTTGGTGTGACAAATTCTTAAACGTTTTTTTTTTTACTTTCAGGGCAACAGGTTACATCACAATGAAGGTCGGAAAGATGGCAGCTATTGCCGTTGGTGGGGGTATTATCCTACTGCAGATTGCCAACCAACAAGGTTACATTCAGATCGACTGGAATAAGATCAACAAAAAGGTCGACAAGGTGACGGACAAAGTGGAGGAAGCCGTTACCGGCCAAGGACCGAGTTGGGCTGATAAGGTAAGCAAACCCGTTAACTTCATTTCCACTTTTCTTGAAATCAAATGATTCACCTGTCACTAACGTTGCCTACCTTCGCGATAGTTGGGTCCCCTTCACTCAAAACTTTTCTAAGAAAATTTTCAAGCGAATCAAACCTTCCTCCTCCTACTTCCAGGTGCTGAAGGTCGCCAAAGAAAATTCCTATCTGGCCACCGGTTTCGTCGGTGGATTCCTGATTGGTATGGCTTCTTCCTAAACTTTCTCAGGAGGCAATCTCGCCCCCACCCCAAAACCAGCCCGAAAACGAAAAACGAACACTCTAACCTGCAGGCCAGCCCAATGTTCGAATCGCGTGTTCTTGGCACACAGGGCAGTAAGAAATCCTCGAAATTTGAATCAAATCTTCAAGCTATGCAGCGCTATCATCCGACCGACTGGTTTAGACTGAATTTGAAACAGTGATTCCAGAGCTGTTTTCTTCGAATACGAAATTTAATTGCAAAAATATGAAATACAATTGCCACATACCAGTGGGGTAGAGATAGATATTCGTGTATAATGAGCGTTTACCGTAACAATTAGATTGTAACAGAACAATAAATTTGACTGTAAGTGATTTTAAATCGTTTATCTTTCCATTATTGGGGGCATTGCAGTTAATATATCATAAGTCCTTGTTTTGCATATTCTATCGTTCGAACTCTGTTCTATTCTAAACTCCTTCCTGGTCATTTTGAGGGAGATCTTCTATACTATTCTTGACATTGCGGCTCAAACATACATGAAGGGTCTCCAGTTAGCCTAGTGGTTAAGGCTATGGATCGCCAATCCGGAGACGGCGGGTTCGATTCCCGTTCCAGTCGGGAAAATTTTCCCGACTCCCTGGGCATAGTGTATCATTGTACTTGCCACACAATGTACAAATTCATGCAATGGCAAGCAAAGAAAGCCCTTCAATTAATAACTGTGGAAGTGCAATTAAGAACACTAAGTTGAAGCGAGGCAGGCCTAGTTCCAATGTGAACGTCGAGCCATAAAGAAGAAGAAGAAGAAGAACATACATGAATATTCAGGTTTTTTTTATATTATAAATTTTGTACATCTATGACAAAACTACACACAGGTGCTCTTGTTAACCCTCTCTTTCCCATGGTAGCACAGGTAATCCACTACTTTGCACTGTTCATACAAATACAGGATAAGTTAGATCATTCCCATTTTTTCGTCAGATGTTTGTATATGTTTGATGAACTATTATGCCAGATTTGGTCAAAAATTCTCTGCTCGTTTTTGTTTTAGAGTTAAATGAACAGTGCAAAGTAGTGGATCACCTGTGCTACCATGGGTAAGAGAGGGTTAAACCGGATTCGTAGCATACACCAACTACTTTGCAAGATTGCTCTCCGGTATTCTCGCAACCTGAACTGCGCTCCATATCCTTACATATTTGGCTTTTTCAGTATGCTCGGTTCGCCGTAGATTGCAGCTGGATAGCAGGATAGGAGTTTTTTCTGTAGATTTTTTCAGAAGTTTCTCACAGTATTTCATCCAGAAAATTTTCCGCATTTGCTCCCAGAGTTCTTTTAGGGATTTTTCGGCGTTTCTTCCGAGAATTTTGAGTTGCTACAGAATTTCTGCAGCATTATCTATCGGGATGTCTTCTAGAGGTGTTTCCGATATGCTTCCAGATTTTCTCATTAGATTTTTTCCGGAAATCCTTTAAAAATGTGTACAAAAAGTTTTTTATCCTGGATGGCTTTTCAACAGTTACCCCTGGCATTTTTGATAGGTTTCTGCAGAAATTTATCCAGAGAGTTTTCCAGGATTTCTTATGGTAATTTAATATTTGCTGTTGAAATTTTCCTAATAGATGTGTCGATCCGGGATTACTCCCAGACTATTTTTTTCAAGATGTCCCAGCTTTTCTCGGGATTTCTTCCGACGTTCCTCTCAAGATTTCTCTAATAGGTCTCTCCGAAGTTTCTCGTTACATTTCTCCTAATTCCTTACGACATTTCTCCGGAATTCTTTCATAAGGAATTTCGTAGGTTATCCCAGGTGGTATTGCGAGAAAAATTCCAGGAAAACTTCGGCAGCAACAATTAGAAAAATGCCAAAAGAAACACCCAGTATCCCGGGTCTCATTTCGGTAGACATTCCGATAAGAACTCTGGAGTAATCTTGGGAAAATCTTACACATCTCGAAATGATTACTATAGGAAATTCTGGAAACCACTACTTGGAAAAGCTTGGGAAAACCTCTAAAAAATCGTGGGAAGAATTCCATAACAATAGCTCCTGCAGAAGTCCTCAAAAGGAACTCCGGATGAAACCCGGGAAAAAATCTTGGTAGAAAGTCCAGAATAATTCCCGAAAAACATCGGAAGGAATCTTCCGAAAAATCCCGCGAGAACATTTAACCACAGACAAACAGACGTATGTCTGGAAAGAAAGTGCGGTTAAAATCATCGTCACAGAAGCATAATCGCCCAATGCTAATTACACTGTGTTTCGCAAACCCACTGAGTAGATGGCGGTAGTGAGCAAATGTCAAACAGGAGCAAAAACGACGCGAGCGCCATGAACGAGAGATTTGCGAACTACAAAATATTTGAAGAGTCCGTTAAAAAGGGAAACGATGAGAAGTGGGTAGAGTGAGACGTCTGTTTGTCATTTAACCCTTTCCTTTCCACGAATTTGACCGACTATTTCTATGACAAAAAAGCATTTCCAAAAAAGTGCTTGAACAAAAGTTATTGCAAATTGACTAAATTTTGCGAAATCAATGAAAAACTTTTTTGTTGTAGATCAATCGATTTTTGATTATTTATCAATAGTCCCACTATTAAAACAAGAAAACAATAGTTGGGTTAACAATATGAGATTACAATCATATTCTAAAAATTATTGCATCATTTTCATCTGATTCCGTTTGTCTCGAGTTCGTCGAAAATCGAAGGTGCTCTAGAGCAATCATGCAAAATAGAAGGCTAAGAAATATCCCGGAAGAAACTCTCGTAGCTCACGTAAAGTTATTTTAGAAATTACAAGAGGAATTTCGGGAGAAATCCTGTCAGGAACTCTGTGAGCAATAACAGTTACACATCTGGAACAAATCCCGATATTAGTTCCTGCAAAAAATTCTTGAAGATTTCCTAAGGAAATCCTTGGAGGAGTAATAAGAGAAATACCTTAGGAACTTTGGGAGAAATCCCGGGAAGCACTCCTGGAGAAATTCATTCTGGAAGTAATCGAGAAACATCATTCAAGAGGAATGCCTAGAGAAACATTCTTCCAGGGAAAAATACCATGAAAATTTCTCTGGGTAAAACGCAAAAGGACCTGGGGAAAAATAGCTCAAGACTCTGGGAGAATTCTTCAATACCCCTGTGAAAAATCCCATGACAAATCGGTCAAAATTCTGGAAGTTTGACAAGAAGGAATCCCGGGAAATATGACTCGACGGAAACATTTAAGAAGTATCCCAGAAGAAAAAGAAAACCGCCGGGAAATTACCCGGGGAAAACCTTTGGAAGAAATCCCGGGTGAGACTCCTGCAGAAAATTTGTGCAAAACCCCTGCAGATATTCTTGGAGGAATTCTAATAGGAATAACACTTGTAGAAACTATGGGAGAAACCCCGGGAAGAACTCCTGAAGAACTCCATTCCCGAATGAATAGAAAAATATTACTCAAAAGGAATCCGGATAGAAACAAACAGAAGTTCCGCGACTACATCTGGGAAATATCTTGAGAAAAAACTCCTGTAGGAATGTTGCTGGAATAACGACCGTTTTGATGATAATTAGCATGTGTAAAGATCCCTAGGATCCTGGGAAAAATCCCACGAAAATTTGGTTTACCGAGAAAATCTCTGGATAAAAGTCTTGGTTGGTCGAAATTCTAGAAGATTCTCAAGAAGGAATCCCGAAAAGAGTGGTTCGAATCGTGGAAAAATGACAGTAAAAATCCGGAAGGACCTCCGGGAGAAATTCAAGAAGGAATACTAAGAGAAATGCCGTGTAAAAATACGGAAGGAATCCTGTGAGAAAACCTGGAAGTCATTCCAAGAGGTATCTCTAATAACGAAGTTCCAGAATTAAAACCAGACGGGATTTTAGGAGAAATGCTTTGGGGAGGAATATGAAATAAACAGCACCTTATCGGAATGCTCGGTTTGTCGGAAATATCTGCTTAATCTAGGAGCCCTTCTCTTGTTCCTCTAGCACGGTTATTGAGATTCCTTCTTGAAGAAGAACAACCAAGGCAATCAAGGGATTACGTGATCCCTTGCTTCCATTTCTTTGGTAGATCTGCTTTTTCACAGGCTTTCAACCTTCAATGTGGGATTTGTTTCATTTATGTCCGCTGCTATTCTGATGTAGTCATTTCCTCCTCAGCCTTAATCTCCCGTGCCTAAGTCCTCCACGCCGTTCTGGTGCTTATTGAAGTGCTGCTACCACCTTTCAATCAGAGTCAGGTCCGTACCTTAAGATGCTCTGTGCGGTCAATCTCGTATTCACGGCATTTCTGGAGAATTTGCCGTATACGGGGAAGATCTGGTCCGTTGTCGACCGCCCGTCGATTAGACCGGCTTTATAACTTCTAAAGCTTCTAATTATTATGAATAGCGAAAATCTCTTTGCATCTTCGCAGTTGCGTATTCGATGTGCCTCATCGTACCTCGTATCCTATTATAATGAAAAAATCTTTTCCAGGCCGAACGTTTCGTAGACCGTAAGCTGAACCAGGCCGAGGATGCCCTGAAAAAGAAGACTAAGAAAGCCCACAAATGGTACACGAACCTGATTGGGGACGAGACCGGCTGCAAGCTTAACGATCTGCATATATTCGTGTGTGCCTTTGCGGCAGGAGTGGCCCTCGGTATTGGTACTGCCTAAAACCTAAACCGCGCGCCGAAACGCCGAAGTCGTCACAGCAGGTAAATAGAGCCCGCGGAGTATAGAACTTTCCACAATCCAGCAAAAAGCCCTAAGCGAACAACTAAACTATACTGAACGAGAGTTATAAATGTAAAACAACCAGAAACTAATGAACGCTAGTTTTCGCCGAATGTGCATCGCGAAAAACAGATGGTTATTTCAGGCGAAGAGGGAGGAAGCATACATGCTAACCAAAGTCATCTCTAATCATTATATTCGATTATAGTGAAAGGAACTTGAATTTTGGAACGAGAATTTCACCATTGCTGCTTCATTTGCTAGGGACGGCGGTTGCCCTCAAACTGAGCTGTGATTTTGGACATTGGATTTAATATATTCTGTTCGTGTTCGATTCGTCAATCTAATCTCACTCACTCGTATGATTTAAGCAGATTGTATAATTCGAGTCATTTTACTGCTTGTATATTTTAGTAATTTCTAAAGTTTCATTAGTTTAAATGTATAATAGTCACCGGGAGATGACCAACGCGCACATACTTTTCATCACAGACAAAGAGACCAGCAATAATTTTGTGAACACACATGATTTACCATCGACTATACCAGCAACATTATAACCATCTCGAACTGCAACTCTAATACATAGGTACTTAAGTAAATCACAGCGTTAAAAACAAGCATTGCAGTCAACTCAATTTACAGTGCAGTATAGGCGAACGCCACCTCGTCTGAACCCTTTTAGGAATTTTAAAAGGAAACTAGTTCGAGTTTAGTTCTACCCATTTTGCGTCTTTATTGTAGTTTAAGCGAAATTATATGTTTTGTGTCTCATTTAAGAATACTTTTCGGAAAAGAGTTAAAAGAAAATATATGATAAACGGATTTATTGAAACGAGAACAGGATCATTATTGGTTTTTGATATCACAAATTCTAGTCTCCTGCGTCTTAGCTTAGTGTCCAATGGACACTACCAAATCTACTCTAGACTTATAGAGCTATCCTGCTCGGTGAAAGTTCTACCGCATATACCTAGCTGCCATTATTGTTTCGTCTGTCTGCAAATTTTCATCCCGGTCATTGGCGGGTATTGTCACAGTCTTGTGCCGCGTACCATTAACAGGTTCATAAAATCTCAGCATATCGTTACGATCCATGCTTTCCCGCACCTCAAAAAGCACACTATCTTTGTGCCGCTTCTCGCTGCGGTGAATTCATTTCTCTACTGCTCTTGCTAACCAGTACCGCTCGCTATTGAACAAGATCTTCGACAATGTTCGATTCTCTGAAGGGCCTCACAAATGACGTCCGAAAAATGTCGCCCTTCGATTAGTTGATTAACACGTAGTCAAGCTGGGAGCAAATATTACCACTCTGGTACCGCTAAATGTGCTGCTTTCAGATATTCTTGACTTTTTCATTTAGTTTTTTTTTCAAGGCTCACCCGCCGGTTTCATCTTTGCAGAGCCAATATTCTTTATATTTATTTTGGATTCTTCTCTCCTTCGTTATGGCTCGACGTACTCACTGGAACTTGGCCAGCCTCTCTTCAACTTACATACTTAAATTAAATCGCCGACCTCAGCAAACGGATTGCCGAGAATCCAACAGCCGAGAATTCGGTAATAATTTTTACTGAATCTCGGTAAAAGTTTTACCGAGATGTCGTTAAAACTTTGCCGAGATCTCGGTAATCCAACTTTTTACCGAGACTCGGTAATGGTTTACCGAAATCTCGGTAAAAATTTTACCGAGAATCAGTAAATATTTTACCGAGATATCAGCTGTTGGATTCTCGGTAAACCGTTTACCGAGATCAATTTCTGAATTTAAGTGTGTAGTGTTTTTTAGCATTTCCACAGTTATTAATTGAAGGGCTTTCTTTGCCTGCCATTGCATGAATTTGTATATTGTGAGGCAAGTACAATGATACACTATGTCCAGGGAGTCGAGGAAATTTTCCCGACCGGAACGGGAATCGAACCCGCAGTCTCCGGATTGGAGATCCATAACCTTCGTGCAACTTCGTGGCCCGTATTTGGGAGAATTGTCGACGCTTTTGTGCCTCCTCCTCCTCTTCTTGGCGTAACGTCCTCACTGGGACAAAGCCTGCTTCTCAGCTTAGTGTTCTATGAGCACTTCCACAGTTATTAACTGAGAGCTTCCTCTGCCAATGACCATTTTGCATGTGTATATCGTGTGGCAGGCACGAAGATACTCTATGCCCAAGGAAGTCAAGGAAATTTCCTTTACGAAAAGATCCTGGACCGACCGGGAATCGAACCCGTCACCCTCAGCATGGTCATGCTGAATACCCGTGCGTTTACCGCCTCGGCTATAGGGGCCCTGCCACAACGTTGAAATCAGATGACGTACTAGATCCATTGTCTTCGATGTCGGTCCAATTTTCGTTGTTCTGTTGTTTGTGGTCTGCAGCTATAGGTTCATTTGCTTCGGTTGACGGTTTTTCAGTGTTGTTGATAAAGGAAGAAAATCGGTTAGATTTAATGCGAAATTCTTTACCCGCACAAAGCATTATCAGTTTGCAATTGTTTTCCACTTGGTGGCGCGAGACAATTTTCATAGTTCTTCATCTCGATGAGCACACAGTTGCGGTGGTAACAACAGTGGTATACAGTGTATACATACCTATATGCTTTCAACATCGGAATATTGAAGTTTAATTTCTTCCTCCAAAAACTGCTGCACCTTTTTCCCATCGCGGCGAACCGGCAGAACGGTAAAATCAACTACGAGGGTGTTTTTTTCTTGCACTACACATCATTACTTTGTAAGCGAAGCGAAAGCAGGTCCGACGTACGCAATGATTGTCTATCAACTGGTTCTTGGCTTTCACAACTCACAATAAAAGACCCCTAGGTACGAACTGTTGAACTAAAGGATATAAATATATAAAAATCTGTTTATGTTTGTTAAGTTACAATCTATTTTTGTTGTATAGATCCTCTCTCAAGAAACTTTGAGTTGTTGTTCCTTCTTTAGTAACCTATCTTCAATATCAATTTCCGGCCAGATAACCTCCTTCGAGTGGCATACAATGCCCATTTATATACGATGACTTATCGCTTAGTAAAAATACAATCGGTTCCACCACTTCGCTCACTTCTCCGAACCGTCCCGCAGGAATTTTCGCTATCAGCGGGCCGGCCTTAGCCGGATCGCTCCAGTTTTCCCGACCCATCCGAGTTAGAATAACCGTCGGGTTAACACTGTTAACTCGAATTTTCCGCTCACCCAACTCCAAAGCCAAACTCTTCGTCATGGAATCCATCGCAGCTTTGGTCATCGAGTATACGCTATGGCCATGGAACGATTTCAAACCGGCCAAAGAGGACAAGTTTACGATGCTTGATCCCGCGTTCATCTTCGGGATCAATATCTGGCAAACGTTGAACGCAGCCTTGATATTGATATTGAATGTACTGAAATGAATAAAAGGTTTTCAGAACTTTCATTCAACAATTTTCTTCAACACTTACTCATCGAAGTCCTTCTCGGTCAACTGATCGTACGGTTTAATGATGGCGATTCCAGCATTGTTCACCAACCCGTCGACTCGATCGATCCGCTCCAGTGCAGTTCTGGTGGCACTCCAATCGCTCAAATCCACCTGAACGATTTCCACCGAGGGACATTCCGTTTTCAGGGCTTCCAATGGGCCCGGCGATCGGGAAACTGCAATCACCTGTGCACCCAATTTGACCAATGTTTTACATAGCTCATTGCCAATGCCTGTGATTTAAATAAGTTGATTGATTATGATGTAGCAGGTGAGTTATATCATATTTAAAAATAATTTTATGTACCTTGTCCTGCTCCAGTAACTACAATTTCCTTATTAGCCAGGCACAGTTCCATGCTAGGAGTTAAAGGTGATCTACTGACAACGTTTGAATCCTAAGTGACGAGATGAATGCTATATGTGCTATATACGTTTTATGGCCGTGGCTGATGATGATTATAATGAATCTTATCAAACCGGCTATAAACAAACTTCGTGTGCAACACACCTATCTTATATGTGTGCGATCAGTTGTTAAATAAGGGTGGTGCTAAAATAGGAATTAATTATATACATACCATGATTTACTGGTACTTTTGTTGCGTTTTATATAAAGCCTGTATCCGCAATAATTGGGACACAGAAATACAGCTGTAACTCTGCAATAGATACATTAAAATAACTCAAATTTGGCCTAAAAAATCATAAGATGTGTTGATTACACCTAGAAAATTTCATGTGAATCGAAGCAGTACTTTTTGTTTTAGCAATGAAAGAGTAGAACGTGCGCCATTGAATTTTGCACAGCCCCTAGTTTTGCTTGTCAGCGCTGTAACTTTTGAATTTGGCAGAGGAAATGGCTGAAATTTGGAACACAAACCTCTCAATGTACATTTGTTGCATAGGCAAAATTTCGAAAAAAAATCGATGCACCATAAACAATTTTATAGTCGAAACATGTATTGGGACTGAACGTGATTTTAGCCCCTCAGACAGCAATTAGTCAGCACCCTTTATTGTTTCGATTGTACTATTGAAAGTACTATCCAATAATCATCCAATTTTGCAGGCATAATATACACATTATTGACTATCCCGTAACGTGGGTAGATCACCTTAGAATGGTGCGTTGCGGTGTAAGATCTACCAAATCAAATTTTGATCTTGATATTTACCGTATTTTTAAATATTCCAAGATCAAAGTTTGATACTCTTTTCCTTGTGTTTTGTAGTATTTGTGTTTCAATGTACTGCTAATTAACATTTTATTTCAGCAGGATTCAGGTAAATGTATCGTACGATATAATTAATATTTTAAAAATATGTAACTGTGGCGAGCGTATCACTAATATGTAACTTATTTGACGTACGGTGTTAATATTATTTTATATTTCAGATTATCAACCGAAGAATCTAGTAATTCAACCAAATGCCAACAAGATGACGAGGAAAACATGATGAATTAGGCAGACAACTGATTCGAAGCAGTCTAACAATGGTGTGCCTGAACGTTAACCAAGCGTATTCTTTGGAGTTTACCCTTCCACTAACAACACCCAAATTCCCGTGACACCTAGGCCTGAGAGATCGTAGAGTTGTCTACATTTTTCATAGGTGTCCAAAACTAACCATCCTTTCCCATTCCTCAGCAGTCGCAAGGACGTGGCCAGGGCAGTGCTCGGAGGATTGGAGGATTGCGTCAGTCTTGTCTAAGAGTCAGAGATTAGTCCCAAATCTTTGTGCTTTGGTTCGGACGGGAAGGAGGCAACCCTCATAACAGCGGTCTAGGACTGTACCACCTACGAATTTGTGCGACTCGCTCAATGCTAATACTAATGCTAATGCTAATAATATACACATTATTGACTATCATCTGTGAAAATTTCATGAAAATTGGCAGAGAAATTCAAAAGTTATGAATAGGCAAACATTGCACATGAAAAACACGAAAAATTTTCCCTAATGCTCACCCCTATCAACACCAGTAGCTTTCACACCAGTTGATCGATGTTGAAGAAATTTAACAAGAAAGTACAGTCAGGTCTTTTTTTACGCGGTTTTCATTTACGCGGGCGCGTAAATGAAAACTCCATACAAAAAAAAATTTCATCGTCTTATTTTTGCATGATTCGTCGAGAAATGGTGCGACTTTTTTTACGCGGTTTTTTGAATTTTGAACTGAGTTTTATTTTTACGCGGTACGTATCCCCCGCGTAAAAAAAAACCTGACTGTATCTCTATAAGTATCATAACTGCTGACGAAATTTCATAATTATCATCACTTTGAAATGTGGCGTAAAAGAACCATCTATTATGCGAATGAAAATAGGTCATGATTGTACAAAATACCTAAAACCACGTCTGTTTGTTTTTCATCCACAGTTAAGGTGAAAAAGAAATCCCATTGCAATTTTCCATACAATCTTTAGAGGCACAAATATGACGAACAAAGCATCGAACCAAGTCGTACTTGTTTATCCTCACTTGCAAAAAGAGGCAGCTTTTCCAAATCGAGCGCATTTGTTTACGAATTTTCAAGATTGGTGCTCTTGAAAACGTGAGTAGCGGTCCAAGTCGGCCATTGTGGAAGCCATATTGAAATTCTCTGATGTTCTCCCTTAAAAGTAATGCATCTATTTTTACGAAATTTGGTACAAATAATAAACATACACCAAAGAGTTCTCAGTTAATTATTTTGACCAATTTTACCGATAAATTACAGAGTTATAGCCGTACTTCTGTGTCCCGAATATTGCGGATACAGGCTTTAGGGCAGGGCCGGATTTACAAAAAAGGAGACATTTTTTTCCAAAATACGTGGGAAAATCTAAAAAAATATGAATCACTCTTACAAATAATATTTGTCTAAGTGTAAAAAAGTTTGATTGAATTTGCATCTTGTCACTTTAATTTGCAGAAGAGAGAGTCGATGAAGAGAACTCTCTCATGTTGCTTTCGCCCTTATTTAAACTCAATCTAGATATAATAACACTAGTTTACAGCATTTTTGAACTCGGTAAGCTGATGATCATTTTTGGTGTAGAACCATGCCCTGAGTTCGAAAACTCGAAGGAAAAAAATTACAGTAGAGCGAAAATTTTTTCGACTTTCCATACAAGGTTGATGATTTGAAATCGATTTTTGTTCTATTTTTAAGCAAAGTCGCTCACTTCAAACATCTCATTCTTCGTTATCAATGCTCCGATTGAGCTGAATTTTTTACTGTAACTCGCCCACAAATCATATGTCAAATAAACGTCGAGAAAGAATTTTTAAGTTGTTTTTTTCTTATTGAAAAAAAAAAAAATACATTTCTTCAAAACATTTGGGGAATTTTGCAAAAATTTAAGAAGATCGTCCCTAAAACTCGCCAATATCTTGAATTTCATCAATCTGACGCAAAACCTGTATTCAGATGATCGAATGGTATTGTATTCAGCTTTTAATTTATGGAAAAATATTTAAAATTGGTTGAACAAAACGCAATATATTTTAATTTTAGCAAATTACATATTTTGAAAAATTACAAAACTTGATATTGGGGTAAAACTCAAAAACTGTTCTACTTTAAATTTTTTGAAGGTCGGTTTCGAAATCAGCACTAAATTGTGCTTCAAAAATTTTGGTCGTTGACAGAAGTTCACGACTTTCGTTTTATTCTGTAAACTTGTGTAATGAAGGTATTAACATAGACTAATTTCAAGACCTCGATGTACCAAAGAAAACGATCAAATTTTCGGTGACCAGACCAGTCCGGTACCCAATAAATATTCATAACCGTGTATTTTTTTCCGTGTAAATTGCCTTTTGTGTAAATTTTATTTAGCGTGTTACACTGATCTGACAGCTCTGACAGTAAGGGACTAAACATAAATTACGTAAAGTGAGTACCGAGGATTGTTCACAATCTGCGAACTTGACTGCGGAAAAAAATGCGACCATGACGCCGCTATTAATGCCGGTATTAATGTCATTGTGGAAGTATCTGAATGTAGAACAATAAGCTTGGAAAAATTATGATATCAACAAAGTTATTCATAACAGATTTAAAATAAAAGAAAGAAATTCATATAAATAAATAGAATATTTACAGTGAAAATATTTCCGTGGTCATTGTTTTGATTTACAGCGAAAAAACTGCTTTTCTATTTCCAAAAAATGATGACGGATGCTTGAGCCGAAAGACACCAGAACGATTTGATGCAATATCGCACTTTTATGATTCCGCACTTTGTCACAGTCCATCAGTTTAGCAATGCAATAAACTTAATGTATACAATGTATAATGTATACATAATGTACAATATATTCCCATAATTTTTATTAAAAAATATTAAGGACATTTTCGTTCAGTGTGGAATTGAACGAATCACCCCTCGTCGGTTTGAACGCGCACAAAAAAGTAAACAAAGCACGAATCTGTCAGCATCAGTCAAAATATTTTCGATTCTTTCTAAAATCACCAAAATCACGCATTATTTCTAGTGGATTATTGGAAAACAGAGTGAATAAATTCATTAATATATCGGTAAACTAAAGTTAAAAAGCTACGATGCAGGTGAATAACTTGGTGCGCTTGTTCAACTCTTCGAGGCTGCGAATCAGCTCCAGGTAAAAGCGTAACCCCCCACACTGAAGCTTCTTCCTTAGGTTATGTGATTCCGATTTGTAAACTGATATCTTGCATTCGCTTCCTGCCAGAACATCTTTACCATCGTATCAGCTGGTCGCCAACTTCCAGACAACGACACAGCTGTCTGATCCGGCCAGCACCGGCTCGGCGCTTCCAGAAAAGCCAAAACGTCCCGTCAATGCTTACCTAAGGTTCCTCCAGACCGTTCGGCCTAGCCTGAAGGCCAAGAATCCCGACGCATCCCCGGCGGCCATTTCCAAACTGGCCGCTGTCCAGTGGCAGATGCTGGATTCGGCTGCGAAGGCGAAGCACGAGGACGAATTCAAAAAGGAGCAGGCCGTCTGGCTGCAGAAGAATGCCAAATACCTAAGTCAGCTGACCGATCAGCAGCGGGAGGATATCCGTCAGGTAAGAAGGAAGGGATTCACGCAACCTTAACCAAGCTGGAAGTCTTCCTATGTAATCTAACAATTACGCATCTTGTCATATTACCAGGCACGGTCGGAGAAATCGGAAGAGAAAGCCAAACGAGAGCACCGAAAGAAACTGAAAGATCTCGGAAGGCCAAAACGACCGTTGAATGGATTCCTGCTGTATATCGCCGACCGCAAACCAAAGAACCTGTCCAAGGAAGAGAACAAACAACAGCTGAAGCTATTGGCACAAAAGTGGGCCCAACTGAGCGATGCGGACAAAGCACCCTACAACGCTCAGGCAGCGGAAGCATTGGTGAAATATCGAGAGGAAGTCGAAAAATGGGAGGAGAAGATGATCGCCGGAGATCATCTGGATGTGATTCGTCGCAAACATCTGATCCTGCCGCCGGGATCGTTAGCGGCCAAGGAGGCTAAAACGAAAGCCCCGAAATAGGAACTCGGGTGTCCCTATCCAGACGACCATCCAGCAGTAGCAGCAGCAGAATCCCTAACATCAAAGAATCCGGAAGCACCTATCGATCACAAGACAGCCCAGCTTCACGAGGCGAAACCACTGGATAGGGATACGGGAGAAACGACCAAAGTAGAGACACCAGTAGACAGTAAGCCCGATGATAGCAGTAACGTTAAGACGAATGCAGTACATTCGGAACCAAAAGGAAGGGAGAGCGAGAAGCAGCAACAACCGCAGCAGAATAAGGGTATCGTTAACCGATTGAAATCGATGTTCAAGTTTTGACATTGGACCCGAAGGAAGGACAGTGCGATTCTTTTTCTTACGTTATGGTTGTATTTTTGAAAGAGGAGTAGGTATATGCATTTATAGAGGATTTGTTTTGTCTATCGATCACTGTCCTTCTTAATGGGAAATGGATTATCATTAACAGCCCTTTTGTAGTGTGTAACATAAGTTTGATCGATCAATGCCATATTACCCTCGTTTTAATCGTCAAATAAAACTAATGGCTTGTAGTTTTGAGATTTAGTTGATGTGTCGTTTTAACAATTAATAACCTCATTCGATTCATATCCCAAATGCCTCATTATGTTTTTGCATTTAGGTATTCTTTTCTCATTTTTCGTCCTCACTTCTATCATGTCCAAATGGCTGCTACATACGACACGGCTGTTGCCAGAGGTGGGCACAATTCTGATGACCGAAAGGGTTTAATTATTTTTAGAAAACTTACTGCTTCTAGATCTTCTCAGAAGTAGAGTCCATAAAGTTCAGTACATTGTTGATATGAATCTGGTAGTTGAAATGAATCTACAAGGATGTTTTCCAGAAATTCCGTCAGGGGTTTTCTCTGGAACTTTAGAAATACCTCTTGGAATGCCGCCCAGCATTTCTCGCAGGGTATCTTCCGTATTTTCCCCATGCCATATTTCATGGAATTCTTTTTTTTTTCTAATTCCTTACAGAGATTCCTCCGGATCCCTAAGGCCTGTATCCGCAATAATCGGGACACCGAAATACAGCTGTAACTGTGCAATAGATACATTAAAATTGTTCAAATTTGGCCTAACAATATCCAAAGATGTGTGCATTTCACCTACAAAATTTCATGTGAATCGTTGCAGTAGTACTTTTTGTTGTAAGCAATGAAAGAGAAGAATGTGCGCCATTGAATTGTGTACAGCCTCTAGTTTTGCTTGTCAGCGCTGTAACTTATGAATTTGATAAAGGAAATGGCTGAAATTTTGAACACAAAGCTCACAATCTACATTTGTTGCACAGGCAAAATTTCAAAAAAATCGATGCACTATCAACAATTTTATAGTCGAAACATGTATTGGGTCTGAACGTGATTTTAGCCGCTCAGACAGCAATTAGTCACCACCCTTTATTGTTTCGATTGTACTATTGAAATCACTTTACAAATATTCATCAAATTTTACAGGCATACTAAACACATAATCAACTACCACCTTCTGTAAAAATTTCATGAAAATTGGCAGAGAAATTCAAAAGTTATGGAAAGGCAAACATCGCACATGACGAATTTCGCGCCAACTCGACCAACGGTTGGCAGCACCCTCTCAGAATCGAACGGATCTTTGTGGGCATAAACAATAGGTCTTTCTAAGCAACTTTGCATACTTTGTTTTTCGAAATTTTTCAAGAGTAACATTTAAAGAGGGCCTAATTTTTTTTCATAGATTTTTTTTCAAATCGCTGTAACTCAAAAATGACAAGACCTACAAAAAAGTGTTGTATGACGGACTATCTTGAAATTCCATGAAGTTTTTTAGAAAAATATCAAACAAATACAAAATTAATTCCTACACTGAAAAATAAAGGTTTTAAAAATTTAAATCGATATTACAAAAAACCCTATTGTTTTAAATCGATGATTTTTTTCTGGAGAAAGGTATTTCAATTACCTACATTTTCTCCAAACAATGTTGCTGTGACATATTTAAGGGAAAAAAGTTTTTCTTACAAAAACTTTTTTCATGTCTACATTGAGTGAATATTTTTCATCGTGTTTCGTGCCAACATGGCCATATATAGGTTCAGCAGCCTCTCATCAACCAATGAAACTTTATGAAAGTTCAAAACATTGTTTAAGAAGCAACTTCGCATAATGTAATATTTATCTAGTCTAACATTTGAAAAGGGCGTATTGGAGTGACCCACACTTATATGAAAAACATAAAATTCAAAAAAATGCCAAGCCTTATCTCCTGCATCAGTTGTTCTGGATTCCCAGAAGCTACGTTCAGCATTTGAGCGAAATCGATTTAGTCTAAGGGGTGATACACAATTATGTCACGCAAAATTCGACCTTCAACCCCCTCTCCTCTATGTCACGCTTTGTGTATGGGACCTCACGGTTGTTTGTATGGGTCGTCACGTTCTGCAAAACCCCCCTCCCCTCCTAAAGCGTTACGTAATTTGTGCATGGCCTCTAATGGGGCGCTCAACGAGCATGAAGTTTGTATGGGAAAACTTGGCCAAATGTATGCAGAAATCTTAAGCTTTTGATTTTTGCCGCTAGGTGGCGCTGCAAGTGTTCAATTAATAAAAAAATAATGAAAAACCTTAGCTATTCTTGTAGGTGACGATATGCCAAACAACTTTATCGAAGACCGCAAAGTGATCCGAAGCCTGTTAAAAATTTATACTCTAGGTAAAGTGAGATGAAACATTATTGTCGTTTTTCCAATACATGTAAAGGAATATCAATCACTTACGGGTCTTCAACAAAGTTGTTTGGCATATAGTCACCTACAATAATACCAATGTGTTGATTAATTGAACGCTTACAGCGCCACCTAGCGGCAAAAATCAAAAGCTTAAGATTTCTGCATACATTTGGCCAAGTTTTCCCATACAAACTTCAAGCTCGTTGAGCGCCCCATTAGGAGCCATGCACAAATTACGTCACGCTTTAGAAGGGGAGGGGACGAGGTTTTGCAGAACGTGACGACCCATACAAACAGTGGTGAGGTCCCATATAAAAAGCGTGACATAGAGGGGAGGGGAGGGGGGTTGAAAAAGGACGTATTTTGCGTGACATAATTTGTGTATCACCCCTTAGACTAACTCGTTTTCGCTCAAATGCTGAACGTAGCTCCTGGGAATCCAAAACAATCGATACAGGAGGTAAGACTAGTCATTTTTCGAATTTTATGTTTTTCATATAAGTGTGGGCCACCCTAATACGCCCTTTTCAAATGGTAGTCTAGATAAATGTTAGATTATGCAAAAGTGCTTCTTCAACAATTTTTTAAACATCCATAAAGTTTCATTGGTTGATGAGAGGCTACTGAACCTACACGGTAAAAATTCTGCACGCTAGATGTAAGGAAAAAATCCCTTAACTATTCAATGTCGTAATCAACATTTTTTTTTTTTTTAATTTCTTTGTATTTGTGAATTTTAACTTATTGCTAATTCTTCACAAGTCGTAATCAACATGATCAGAAGTGCTTTTCCTTTGAGATCGCAATGCTGTCAGTGTTGATTTGAGGACCAAAACAAACCCACCAGAGAAATCAACAGAAAATCCCTTCGATTTGCACTACTGTAAAAAGCAATACGATCCAAAGTGAAAAGTTGTTGATTTGGTAATGACTGTTTTGGGCATGAAAGTAAATATAGATGACAGGCGGTAGAAAGTGCTTCGCTTCGATTCGCACCTCTCTAACAGATGTGAAGCAGTGTAGTGGTAAAATAGTTGATCGTGACTCTAAAGGTCCTGGTATCGAATCTGGGTGCGGCTGTACACATTTTTTTTAAATTTTAGTTTTGAAACCAAAACATTGTCAACAACGAATTGATGTGAAGTTACATTAAAATTGAAGAGGCATTGGATGTTCTTTGTCATATGATATGTAATTGATAACAAACTGATTGAACAGTAGTGCGAATTCAAGTGCCAATCAGTTTATATCACAGTGCAGATTTTTTACCGTGTATATGAAAAAAAAAATTAGGCCCTCTTCAATTGTTACTCTTGAAAAATTTCGAAAAACAAAATATGCAAAGTTGCTTAGAAAGACCTATTGTTTATGCCCACAAAGTTTCGTTCGATTCTGAGAGGGTGCTGCCAGCCCCATAGAAGGGTTGGCGCGAAATTCGTCATGTAAAACACGAAAAATTTTCAATGACACTCACCCCTATCAACATCAGTAGCTTTCAAACCAATTGATCAAAGTTGATGAAATTTTGCAAGAAATTGTATCTAGGGTATGTGTGCCATCAGTAATCTCACGCTCCCATATTCATCCTATTCGGAAACAAGCGATTACGGCATCGAATGACTCCGTTCTTTTTGTTTTCACGGGTGCTCACTTCTAACAAAAAATACAAAAATAAGAAACAAAACAAACAACGCTTCAATCCTTTGTTTTTCGTAGGATGAAAATGGGAGCCACATGCTTAATAAGGGAACCAATACCCTATAAGTATCATAACTGTTAACGAAATTTCATCTATTATGCGAATTGGTCATGATTGTACAAAATGCTTAAAACCACGTCTGTTTGTTTTTCATCCCCAGTTAAAAGTAATGCATCGATTTTTATGAAATTTAGCACAAATAATAAACACACACCAAAGAGTTCTCAGTCAATTATTTGGCCAATTTTACCGATTCATTACAGAGCTACAGCCGTACTTCTGTGTCCCGATTATTGCGGATACAGGCTTTAGATTCAAGATTCGAATTCTTTCCTGGATTCTTCCTTGAGAATCTTCCGAAATTCCTGTATTGTTGGCGATTTCTGCAGTTTTTAACGTTTTTTTTTTTTCGGAATTGCTTCCAGAGTTCCTCGTGGGATTCTCATTGCAGGTTGTTTCAGAAAATTTCTCCTAAAGTTTATCTCAGGATTCTTTTTGCAGATTTTTTTTTTGCGATTCCTTCCAGTATTTGCCATAGGTAAGACTTCTCCAGTAGATCTTCCCGGGATGTCCTCCAGAGTGGCTGCAGGAATTATTTAGGCGCTCTACTGCAAGGATTTCTCAAGGAGTTTTTACGAATTTTCTGCGGGAGCCATTGGCGTATCTAGGATTTTTACCTAGGGGGTGCCTGGGGGTGCCAGTTTCAGTGGCTTCCAGGTTGTTTTACTTTGTTTTTGCAAATAGAATTACCGATCAACCCTCATTTTCTTAGTACAATGATATACTGCGTCGCGGGACAAATTAGCCCGAAAATTTCAATGCGCAATATTTTAAAGAACAGTTTTTTTTTAATCCGAACCGTTGTAGTGACTTAACACTCTCCCCGCCATGTGAGGTTTGAGAATAACTTAATTACGTATAATACATGGAATTTGTATTTTGAGTTTGAACTTTACAATCATCACAACCCCTTTGTTTTGTG
The DNA here is from genome assembly GCF_035046485.1 of Aedes albopictus. NCBI lineage: Eukaryota > Metazoa > Arthropoda > Insecta > Diptera > Culicidae > Aedes > Aedes albopictus. Next base: position 162,605,226 of record NC_085137.1, read on the forward strand.
GATTGAAAATCTCGGAAACTATCAAATATCCACAAATTTGCATGTAACTTGTATTGATCGTGACAGCATGATAATAACCCTTTTAAAATAGTTTTCAAGAACAATTGTAAGAGTCTTTTTTTTTTCTTCATGTTATGGAAATTAAGCCACTGCGTCCAATAAGCTGAACTTTTGTGGCAGTGAAATTGCAGAATCAGGATACATATTTGCATTTTTGGTTTCACCACAACATTAATAGCAAACTTTGATTTTTCTCTTCGGGATTCTGATTTAATGCTATAATATAATAAAGGAATTAGTGTTTTCGGCAAAACTTTGTTTCAGTAATTCCTCAGGGTATATTCTCGGCAATTTAATTGGAAATTGTTTTGCAATTTATTTGAATGAAGCCTTTTTTTAGAAATAAAAAAGAGGAAAAAAAAGTTTTTCCGGAGTACCTTTGCCAATTTTTTAATAGTCTTCCAAGCGATGTTTTGTTAATGTTAGCAATTCTATTGATAGTTGCTTTTTAAAATTCTCCAATTTCTCTTCAGGCAATATTTTGAGAATTCTTTTAGTGAAGCCTTTGGTGATTCATTCGACATTGACTCTGGGAACTTCCTCACAATTTTTTTTTTTGGAAAAATCTTCGGCAAGTCATTCTACATTTTACATTTTCTTCGATTTTTTGGACTTCCATTATCTATGCTTTTAGGTATTTCTTCACCAATTCCTTCGAAAACTCCTTCGGAAGTTCTTTTATAAATCGCTTCTATAAATGAAATAAAAATTCTATGGATAATTTCTCCTAGATTTTTTCAGTAATTATGTAGGGAATTCCTGCAGCAGATGATTTCGGAACACCTTCGGCATTTCCGATGTTACTCGCATTAAATGTTCAAATTTTATCAGCAAATCCTTTGAAAATCTTGAAAACTTCTGTTGTTACTTTAGTAACTTCTTCGGTAATTCCTTTGGAAATTGATTCGACCATTTTCTTAGAGATTTTCTTCGGGAATTTCTTTGAAAAAAATAATCTGGCGATTCTTTAAAAGTTCTGTCACTGCAATCACTTTTGGAATTCTTTCTATTTTTTTTTTTTCAGAAATTCCTTTGATGATTTCGGAAAATTCTTTGAAAATTGTTTCGAAATTTGTTTGTGAATGTTTGTGGAAATTTTTGTAGAATATATTTTGGCAATGTATTTTGAGATTGCATTCGGCCAATTTCTTTGAAAAGCCTTACTATTTTCATCAGGAATTCCTCTGGTAGTTCTTACATGAATTCTTTTGGCGACTACTTTGAAAGCTCAAAGGTAATTTTGATGGAATTTTTCCGGCAATTTCTTTGGGAATTTGTCAGGAAATTTTTCGTAAATCTCATAGGATTTTTTTTAAGCAAGTTCAGTTGAGAATTTCTGAATTTCCAGTTTAGCAATTTTCGGAAGCAATAAATTTAAATACAATTAAATCATAAGGATGTAATCACGATAAAATTGCCTGAGAAATTTGCAAAATAACTGAAAAAGAAATTTTTAAAATAATGCCGGAGGAACAGCCATTGTACCAGGTTTAATACCATGATTAATTTCTAGGTAATCCATAAATTCCTGGACGAGTCTTTAGAAAAATCCATGGAAGAATCAAAGGCATTTCTGGAAATATCCTAGAAAAACTGGCTAGAAGAATCCCGGCAAGAATTCCAGCAGAAATTTCAAGAGAGATTCCTGCAGGTATCCCAGTAAGAATTCTGGAGGAGACCTAGGAGGGATTCCTGAAACATTAGAAGCAGCAGGAATCAATCGCTTATGGAATCTTAAGAGGAGTTCCTGGAGAAGATTTCCAGGAGGACACACCTAATTAGGTACTTCTGCAAGACTCCTAGGAAGATTGTCTTGAATAATCCCAGCAAGTTTTTTAAGGAATCACTGGAGAAATTATTAGAAGTATCCGCAGCAGAATTCCGGGAGGTATTAGAATGACTGGAGAAGTCCAAAGGAGGAATTGCTGGAAGAACCACAGCAGGAAAAGCTTGAGCTGAAAATTCTGAATGATGGCCAAGAGGAGTTTCTGTAGGAATCCCATGGGAAATTTATGAGAGAATCCGTGAACTAAATATCTTGGATAAAACACCCTGGAAGAATCACCGGAGAGTTTCTGAAGAAATCACAGGAAAAACCTCAGGAGATATTCTTAGAAGGATTCTGGGATTTTCACTGAAGAAACCTCAGCTGAAATCCTGGAAGAAATAGCTGGTTAAAACTGTTCAGGAATTTCTAGAGAAAATCCAAAGAAAAAATCCTTGGAATACATAGAGAAGTTCCTGCAAGAACCGGTAAAGGTATTCTGGAAGAATCTATAGAGAAGGCGCTGAAGGAATCGCAGGAGGATTTTCTGAAAGAATCTCAGGAAGAATGCCACCCATAATGCTATGATAAATTCGTATAGGAATCACTAGGAAGAATTTCTGGAGGAATTGATGGAAGAATTATAGGAGGAGTTGTTTGAAGTATTCTTGGAGGAAGGCCAAAAAGAGTTTCTGCAGGAATTCCATGAGGATTTTCTGGATAAAACTTTGGATAAAATCTCTGAAGGAATTCCTGGATGAGTCCTTGGAGAAACCCCTGGTGGAGCTACCAAAGGAATTTTAGCAAGAATTCTAGGAAGATTGCCTGGAAAGGTCTCAGCAAAAAAGCCAGGAGAAAGCTCTAGAAGAATCCGTAGCATAATTATGGAAGTACCGTAAAACGGGGTATCATTGATCAGCGGGGTATCATTGATCGGCTTGGCCGACCTCAAACAAACAAATATTTTACATTAATTCAGTTTCTGCTATTGAATGGTATATCGTAATCTGCTATTATTTAGCTATAAAATGACATGTAATTCATGAAAATTGAAATTTATAAACATTGAAATAAATCGATTTTTCCATAATTGTGTTTCGTAACGCAATGAGATACATTGTCAAACATTCATGCATGGCATGAATACTAGATACAATAAGAACTCCGAAATCACTGTATTACTTCAATACGATATCCTAGAGTTGTATTTAATAAACGAAACTTTTATGAAAATGCTCTTTTTCAATAAAATATACGATTTATCAAAATTAGACTATCAATTCCTGAAGCCATTGCCTACCTTTAGATGTTATTCGCGATTTGAAGGATTTTAATCCTAAAATAATTCAAAAAGTACATAGCTTGTAAGAATTTGGACAACATATTCGAAATCAGCGATCCCGAATTTAGCAAGTGTATTTTTAATACAAACAAACATCGATCACTTACATGATCAATGTTACCACAAATCAACAAAATCAAAAATTAGATTAAAAATCTCATTTAAACATGCTTTAAAGTTTTACAATACTTTTTTGAATAGCTTACCGCATACTCAGAGGGCCGGTTCTTGTTTTGAAAATATAAAACATGTAACGTTTACTTTAACACGAGAATGTTACCCCGGATTACGGTACCACAGTTAGAATTTCTGGAGGAAGAATAGCTGGAAGAACCGCAATTGCTTGAACAGTTGCACCTGGAATATCTAGTGGAATTTTTAGAATTCCAGGAGCTATCATAGAAGTAATTTCTAGAGATATCTTTTGCAATGCCAGGGGTATCAGAAGTTCTTCTAATAAATGCCTGGAGGAATACCTACAGTTCTCCTTGAAAGAATCGGTAGAAGTATACTGGAGGAATCCCTGATGGAATCGCAGGAGGAATTTCTGGAGGAATCTCAGGAAGATTTCCCAAAAGTATTGCAGCAAGTAAGTATCCCAGGAGAAATCCCTAGAAGTATTTTTGAAGGAATCCTAATGGGAGTTGCTTGAAGAATTCCAGTTGAAATTCATGGAGGAAGGTCAATAGAAATTCTTGGGGAAATCCCTTGTGGAATTTCTGGAAGAATCTCTGTAGAAAGTCCTGGATGTATCCTTGAAGGGATTTTATATCCTTGAAAGGGATTTTATAGAAAAATCTCAGTGAGATCTTCCGGAAGAACTTTCCTAGTAGAATTCCAGAAGGTACCACAGTGAGAATTTTTAGAGGAGGAGAGACATTGCTGGAACAATCGCAGCAGGAGTTGCTTGAGGAATCCTAGCCACAATTCCCGGAGGAAGGTTAATATAAGCGCATGGAGGAATTTCTTGAGGAATTTCTGGAAGAATCTCTGAATGAAATCTCTGGAAGAATTCGTGGAAGAATCACTGGAGGAACTTCTGATAGGATCCCAGGAAGATTGCTTGAATAACTCCAACAGAAATTCCTGAAGAATTCCGAGAAAAATCATAGTAAGAATTTCCAAAGAAATCCTAGCAGAATTTGGTGGATCAATCTCTGCAGAAATTTCCAGTTTGTACAACCCCATCATGACTGCCTGGAGTCAAGGGAAGTTTATTGAAGAAATATCGCGAGGAATCCATAAAGGAAGCCTATTGAAATCACTGTATGAATAGATAGAGGTATTTCTGGAGGAATCTATGTAGAAGTCTGTTGAATTTTCTTACCAATATCCATAACGCCATCCATAACGTGCAACAGTTATATAAGTAATTCCGGGTGTGCTTTTGTTCAAATGCGAGTTCAAATGTGCCATTTATAAATATTAGAATTATTGTGTGAAGCTTTAAATTTTAGGTGACTGTCAAGGAAAAATTCTAGGGGGTGCCAGGCACCCCTGGAACCCCCCCTAGCTACGCCAATGGCGGGAGCTCTTACTGGGGTTTTACCCCAAGTTTCTCCTGCAATTTTTTCAAGAAATTTTAAAATTTCAGAGGCTTTTCCTCGTATCATTCCCAGAGATTTTCTCGAAATTGTTACCGAAAAACGTCTCAAAATTCTGGATGTTCATTTTTTGGGATTTCTTTCATAGTTGCGGGATGTCTCCTGGGGTAATTTACTAAATTCCTTGTAAGAAATTCCCAAAGAAATATCTGAAGGAATCCAGATGAAATCTTGCGAGATACCTCTCAAAAATCTATTGGAAAAAATCGGAATACATTCTGAGAAAAACTGCCACATCTCCGAAAAAAATTCTGGGAGTAATCCCGGCAGGATATTAAGGAAATTCAAAGAGGAACCCTTAAAACCTTCAAGAGAAATGCTGGGAGAAACTTCGGCTGAAATCCCGCGAGGATATCAAAGAAGAACATCGGAAAACTCTTTAGAAGAAATTCCTAGAAGAACTTCTGCATGAACCTCTCGACAATCCTGAGAGAAACGGTTGGAAAGCTATATAAAAAACCCACCTAGAGAAATTCCTTTAGGAACTTTGGCTGAGTTTTGGAACGATCTCCGGGAGGAATCCAGCGAGAAACTTGAGAAACCCTATGAAAAAATCACGGGAGGTATTCCCGCTGAGACTCCTAGAAAAACTGCAGAAATGCTGAGAGAAACTGTGGTAGAAATCCCAACATTAATTCTCAGAAATCCCGAAAGAACACAAAAAAAATCTCTGAGGAAGTTATTCATCGGAATAGCCAAAATTATCAATCGGTATCATTAGTTTTACTCAAGTTTGTTGATTACTATCGTAATTTCCAATGGAAATTTCATGGAAATCGCAATATAACTACATCACTAGCACAGCTACAGACATCCAAGTCCAGTTTCAAAACTCTGATAAACGGTCAGGTCAGATGGTCTGTGGAATTGTGGATTGGACTTTCATTTTGTTCCTAATTTTCTTGACATTTCTTATTCAAGGTGTCTATTCAATTATGAAAATGAAATTCCCTGGTATTTCCAGGATTTTTTCAGGTTCAAGGATTTTTAACAAATCGACTAAACTAAACATGGATTCAGATTTCTAGAAATTCGTGGAAACGCTACTTTTTAGGAAATTTCAAGTTTCTGCTACATTCAAGGACAACATTCCACCAGCATTTAGGACGAAAGCACGACATGATTTTCTGATGGAATTCATAAAACAATCCTGGCGAAACTTTAGGAGAATTTTCTGCATAGTTTGATGAAAATTTTGTTCAAAAATTTCTGAAAAAATAACAAGAAAATAACAAGAAATTACATTGGGAGTACTCACTAAACATATTAAATTGCTGCGTAAGCCATGATTTTCTGCTTATTTGGAATGTTTCATGATTTTGCTAATGAAAAATCAAAGATTGCCTTGGTGATCACGACGTTTAATCAGTTTAATCAGTTTACGCTGTTAAGTGAATCCCCCTATTATATTTTTATAAAAAGTTAAGCTTGGCCGTTCTAGCAGAAAATCTTCCGAGTACATAGATGATTTCTGGAAGAATTTTTAAATATTTTTCTGACCATTTCTGAAACGTTTTCAGAACAACTCATAAATTATTCTAAAAAATGCTTGAAGGAATTTTCAACTCTCTCTCTTTCCCATAGTTGCTTCTGTGTTTCACATAGTTTATCGAACTCGAGAGAAACTACTTTATAATAAAGCGGTGCTAAACGATTTTTGAATTGGTTTTTCGTGTTGTACGTATTAAGCATGTGCAAATGCAAATGTACAGCACATGCATTTACACTCCCGTTCAAAAGTTTGGGGTCACCCCCTCAAAACATGTCATTTTTTTAGGCCCATATCTCCGCCAATTTGCGTCCGATTTCAAAACCCTAGGTTTCATTCAAAAGATAATAAGTCAAAGAAACTTTGAAAATGATTTAAAAGAAACTTTTTTTAAAAAATTTGTATGTAAACTTAACCCAAGTTTGCCAAATTTTCTAAAAAATGAATATAAACTTACGGCAGTGTCGCTGGAAGCTGGGTCGACCAAATTTTAAGATGAGAGCGGTAATATAACCCATTTTCTATTAGCTTTCAATTGCGTTTTACAGAACTTAGCTAAAAAATCTAGAAAAAAGTTATTATGTAAATTAATCCTTGATGTCATCGGCCAAAAGTTTGGGGTCACTATCGTAAAACATGGAAAAGTGATTTGTTGATATCTTTGTCATCTTTCATTCAATTTTAATTCTTCTTGGCTTATTTGAAACAAAATGAATGATACTTACTGCATAGACATTGAACCAGACATGTTTGTTGAAATTTACATACTAACGTAAAGTTGCCTCATTTTTTGAAGCGTGGTAAAATGTGCTAACTTTACATAACATTTTTATATACAAAAATCGTTAAATACGTTAAGTTGAAGACATCAAACGTAAATTTAGTTAATTATCTTTGAAATGAGCCAAAAATAATTAAAATTGAACTATAGATAACGAAGATATCACCAAATCACTTTTCCATGTTTTACGAAAGTGACCCCAAACTTTTGGCCGATACATCATATTGAGGGGTGACCCCAAACTTTTGGTCAATGACATCAAGGATTAATTTACTTAATAACTTTTTTTTTCTAGATTTTTTAGCTAAGTTCTGTAGAAAGCAGTTGAAAGCTAATAGAAAATGGGTCATATTACCGCTCTCATCTTAAAATTTGGTCGACCCAAGTTCCAGCGACACTGCCGTAAGTTTAAATTAATTTTTTAGAAAATTTGGCAACTTTGGGTTAAGTTTACATACAATTTTTTTTTTTGAAAAAGTTTCTTTTAAATCCTGTTCAAAATTTCTTTGACTTATTATCTTTTGAATGAAACCTAGGGTTTTGAAATCGGACGCAAATTGGCGGAGATATGGGCCTAAAAAAATGACATGTTTTTGAGGGGGTGACCCCAAACTTTTGAACGGGAGTGTATGTTACTTTAGCGATGTCTGTCAACGTGCTCCAATATGTGGCACTAATTTGATTTCAGGCCCCACTTTCGACTTTTATATTGCTTCAATGAGGTGTTTAAAGTAATGCAGCATTATATTCACAATTTTAAATATCCATATATAGCAAAATTTATGCACTTATATAGGCTTCGTGGTTACTTGGGTACATTCGGCATTAACGATTCCTCCAAAAATTCTCTCAGGGATTCCTCCAGGAAGTTATTTGAGAACCCTCCAGGAATTCTTCTGAAAATACTCAAGAATTTCTCCAGGGATTCCTCCAGTATTTTTTTCAAGGATCCCTCTAGAGTATCCTCCACAAATTCTTTCATGGATTACTCCAAGATTCCTCTATGAATCCCCCAGCAATTAATCCAGAGACTCCTTCAGAGGTTCCACCAGGAGTTTCTCCAGATTTTCCTTCATAGATCCCTCCAGAAGTTCATCCAGGGATTCTTCCAAGAATTCCAACAGGGATTTTACCATCAACTCCTCCAGGAATTGCTCCAGTGATTTCTCCAGAAATCCCTCAAGAGTTCTTTTAGATATTCATCCACAGATTCCTCCAAGAAATTCAGAATTTCCATAGAGGTTTCTCAAGGAATTCCTCCAGAAGTTCCCACAGGCAGTTCTATGGTTCTTCTCCAAAATATTCCTCCAAGGGTTTCTCCATCCAGTGATTTTACCTTCAAGAAATCCAGAATTTCTATAGAGATTTCTTAAGGAATTCCTCCAGAAGTTCCCACAAGCAGTTCTATGGGACTTCTCCAAACATTCCTCCAGGAGTACATCCAGGGATTTTTCTAAGAAATCATTCTTGGATTCCTTCAAGGGATTCTGCCAAGAACTTCTACAGGGATTCCTACAGGTAATTCCACTAGGGATTCCTCCAGGAGTTCATTCAGATATTCCTTCAGCAAATCCTCTAGGGATTACTCCAGGAATACCTTCAGGAATTCCTCCAGGAACTTCCAAGAATTTCTCCAAAGTTTCTCCTCAGAATTTCTCTAGGCATTTCTCCAGAAATTGTTCCAGGGATTTTGCCAGAAATTCCTCCGGAAATAGCTTCAAGAATTCCTTTAAGATTCCTCAGGGATTCCTCCAGATTGTTTTCCAGGGATTCCACCAAGGAATCCTCCGGGTATTTCTCCAGGAATTCCTCTCTCAATTCATTTAAGGTTTCTCTAGGAATATAAAAAAGACTCCTCTTGGGATTTATTCGGGAATTCTTCTAGACATTCCTCTAGAAAATCCATGTGAGATTTCTTCAAGAATTCCTCCAGGGACTCCTGCAGAAGTTCTTGGAGGAAAATCTAGAGAGGTTTTTCCAAAAATCCGTCAAGTAATATCTCGAGGAATTCCTGGATAAATAAATCCCGGAGGATTTAATTGATATTTTTTGCACATATCCCTGGAAAAGTTTCAGTGTTTAATCAGTGCCCTGAACGGTATGTACAGGGGGTGGCCAAAATGTTTGGGATAGGCAACTTTTTTTTTATCTCACAAAAAGGTTGAAAACGCTGTAGCTTTTCATAGAGTGCATCAAACATTTTCAAATTATTTCTGTTTGTTTACCTATTATATGTGCATCATTGGTACAATTTTGAGCTCGATTGGTTAATCTTTCGCGAAGCTAGAGTCGTTCTCGCAAAACACTATTTTTTAGACAACTTATTTTTGAACTGTCATATCTCGGAAACCAGTGAACCGAATTTAACGAACTTTTGAACGTTTTTCAACAATACATTGATGCTTCTCATGTCATAAAAACATAGGTACTTTTTGAACGGTGAAAAAAGTTAGCATGGATTGAAACTTTTTGGATCTTTCTTGAAAAAAATGTAAATTTTTTACATCAACGTCATTGAATTTTAGTGTTGATATCCAAAGATTTTCCGCTTCTGTTATCAAGATATCTCTGATAAGATATGTTAGAGCTTATTTGGATTGAAAGAATAACACATTTAGTAATTTTTGTATGATATTGTAAATTTGACTTATTTTCCTCTATATGGGTGAAAATGTCAAACCGGTATAACTTTATTCATCGTGAGAAAATATTACATATTATAGTGTCGTATCAAGTGTCAATATACATACTGTTGATAAACGTTAAAATATTCATTCAATTCGGTTCTCTGGTTTCCAAGGTATGACAGTTCAAAAATTAGTTGTCTAATAAAAAGTGTGTGGTTTAACCAACACGATTCTAACTTCGCGAAAGATTAACCAATCGAGCTCAATTTTTTACCAATCATGCACATATAAAAGGTGAATAAACAGTCAAAATTTGAGAATTTTTGATGCAGTCTATGAAAAGTTACAACATGTTGAATATTTTTGTGAAAGAAAAAAAAGTTGCCTATCCCAAACATTTTGGCCATCCCATGTATTCACTACATACATACATTGCATAAGTACATAACTTTTGGACGGTTCGGATCAATAACGAGAACATAATAATGTAATGTACGGCATAGTCCAAAAAGTATCCGCGACTCAGTTTAATGCGCAACTAACATCATCATAAGCATCGTGGTGCAGCGCCCTTGTTGCAGGCCCGTTCTTTGTGTGATAGCTAGCTAACATTTGTGACCGAATTCACGCTCAGTTTCAGTATCCCTCTCAGTGCTAATCTATTTTCCCTTCTACTTCTACTCTACGTTACAGCGTATCAATTGTTCCTGACAGGGCTTTTTCTGCCGGATTGGGATCAATTTTTTGATGAATTCACGTGACTCGCGGGAAGAGGAGGGCATCCTCATCGCCTCTTAAAAACGTTACAACTATTTTAATAGATTAAAAACCAACGAAAACAAAATAAACTTTCCCATCCAAGTGAATCTCCTGAAGAACAAATTAAATCTGATAAGGTTCCAACTTACCCCTGCCTAGGAAACGACTTCCCCTGCTTCCTTCTCCAGTTTGTCGTACCCAAGGACGTAGCTCAGCTCAATCCCCAGCACAAATCGGCTCCACAGCAGATGCGTCACCACGAAGAAAAACACGAAAAAGGTCACATCCTTCAGTACCTTGTTGATGGTTTGGATGAACTTGAGGCCAATTTGCGAGTATTTCTGTGAGATGCCTCCCAGCAGAAAGACCACATCCAGGAAGGACGAACGCTTTTCGTAGGTTTTCAGCAGAAAGACCTCGATCGCTTCCCAGCCGAGCAACAGGATGAACACGTTGCCACCGATCAGGTGCTGCAGATCGTTGGCAAACAGCAAATAGACCAGTATGGCCATCAGGGCCAGGTGCACGCGACTGCGAAGGAATTTAACTAGGGGGGTGTCCGGGACTGGGGGTGGTTGTGCCGCAGAAAAAGCACCACTTTGCTCGGCGCCGAGAGGCGGGTTCAACAGGGAGAATATGTCACCGTTTGCTAGATTGGGGAATCCTTCTGGCAGGTTTGATCCACCGAACAGATGCGGTTCCGGATGCGTGTATTCATCTCGTTCCACTTCCGGGTCCGGGTAGATTACGTCCGGTGGCTTAACGGTGTAATCCACTGCAAATATTCAATGTCACATATCAGTACATCGCCGCGGATGGAAGCAAACCTTGCAACTCACCTGCAGGTGGTTCATTGTGCTCTCGGCCTGTTATCTTGGTCAGACGATTGTTGGAGTTTTCAAGAATGCGTTTTCGCCGGGCCTCACGGCGAGCAGCCAAGGCATCCATCTTGGGGGAAGTTTTCACTTCAGGCGCGGCTTCTTCTGGCTGAGTTTCCATTTATTACAAACTATGGATTCCACTAAACTTTAGTTTAAAATAAAATTTTATTTATTTTTGGGAAAATCGCACGACTTTTGCTGCCAGGATGACGTTTTGCGTTTTTGTTTTCATGCCGATGCCGAATTTCGATCGATTGCATCGATGCAAATGACAGATGTCGATGAAGATCGCCCAATTTTGTAGCCAACATTTCTACTCACATCTCAATCGTATAACAGTTTGATCGTACCGTCTTACCCCTCTGGTTCGACACGTTTTAATAAATACGACACTTTTTAATTCGTACCCCGCTTATACACTGAAAAAAGGGACATGGTAATTCTGACTGTATCGAGGGTGAAATTAAAACACTTTTACTACTTGATTTTGGTAGACCATACTTTTTGCTTGACACTACCATGTGCAGGGTTCAGTTTACTATGTTGTTTTATGTTTACTTTTTATAGTGTTTTTGAATCAAATTTTGTAGTTAATTTTACTATGCGCATGGTACACTGCATAGTATGCTTGACCATCGTATATGGCTTCAATTACTATGCGCGTAGTTCAACGGTAGTGTCATCTGCTCTGTTTACGTTGAAAAAAAAATGCGGAAAAACTGAGAAAACAAATGAATTTAAATTTATTGATTTAATTTAATAACATAAACATAATTTGTTAAATAACCACTTGATCCATATTCTCCACAGGCGGCTAGGCAGAATTGTATTGGCCGCAATTGTGAAGATGAGAAACTCGTGATTTTCAGATTATCTAGTTTTCGGATGCGGACGATGCGAATGAAAGTTCTGCGGGGAATCAGACGACGATGTTCCGGTGGTGGATGCGGTACCGGCAAAGGAAAAAGCTTATCCGAGGAGAAAAGTGGTAATTGACGAATCGACCTCTCGGGAACCGTTACTGGCGATTTGCAGTTTTTTGGTCAGCGTCGTGTACTTCGGGCTGGTGGACTCGGCCCGAGTCAATCGGGGACCGTAGGTTGAAAGGAAGGTGGATCGGGACCGTTTGAGCTGGCGGGAAAGCTCGCGGGAAAGGTATTCTGTCCAAAATCTATCGCGGAAGCCATTTCCTTCCGTAGGGGTTTTCGGAGGTGACTTCATCGGAACGGTAGGTCTTCGCTGGTTGGAATTGCTGAGGGAGCCGCAACTTGGAGGATCAGTGCTGCTTCTGGGGAGCCGGATTCTTAAACGGTTGTCGTCGTTGTATATGCTGGCACTGTGACCCGCGAAGTACTGTATTTGCGGCAAAGGGAACCTGAAAGGATAGTTCAGGCGGCTCAGAATAAGGTTCGGGAGTGTGGCCAATAAATCTTCCCCAACTGTTTTAAGTTACCTCTTGCTGTTACCGAAGCAATGATCCGGTACACTTAAATCCGGCGAACGTTTTTCGAAATGAAATTTATTTATCAACATGACGAACAGAGACAGAAATGACACACAGCGAACTAAAAAATTAAATTAAATTTTGCATATTTGCCACAACTATGATGCGTTGTTAGATCGAATATGTTGAAAGTTGTGACTAACATTTTTTGAGTCAATATTACTATGCCTGCTCGACAAATGGTAAAAATCAAATGGTACTGCTGAATATGTTTATTATTTATCTCAACATGTTACAATTACCATGTGGCATGGTAATTTCCATTGATTTGTAGTAGGTGTAAAGAAGTTTTTGGTTGAGTTCACGATATTTGGGAATGGTAAAATTAAGCATAATGCCGTGGTTCGCGTTACTATACTTTTTTTCTCAGTGTACGACAAATCTGGAGCTCGATTTGAATAGGTCGTATGTGCTTTTGTCGATTAAAAATTCGATCAGTTGGAATCGCTTATTAAAGCGAAAACCGTTGAAATTGAGCAAAGTTGATACATACAGCAGAATCCTCACAAAACAGGCTTTCTGTTCCATTATTAAAAGTTTGCAAAATATCTGCCATATTGCTACAATGACTAAAATAAACTGATCGAATTTTATATCGACAAAGCACATACGACCAATTCAAATCGAGCTCCAGAAATGTCGAATTATTATGTTTCCAGTTCAAAACCGAATTAGCGACATTTTTTCTTTGACTTCCGCTGCTTTTGTCTTGCGTCAAACACAATGTCGGAAGTGGGGCGCTGTATAGAGCACCAGGTGTACAATACAGCGCCCCACTTCCGACATTGTGTTTGACGCAAGGCAAAAGCAGCGGAAGTCAAAGAAAAAATGTCGCTAATTCGGTTTTGAACTGGAAACATAATAAAAAGTGTTCAAATGTCACAGCGATGTACACTGTAAATGCAAAACAGTTTGATATTGCGCTTATACTCGCACCCGCAGCAACTCCTCTTGCAGCCGCAAATTTCGCAAAGTTCTGAGTTGGTGCTATTCAACACCCAAACCGCCTGGAGACCAACCGGAATGAACTGAGGATGGCAACAATCGTAGAAAGAACGAGCTTTTCATTCGCGCCACCGCAATATTTGATGAAATTATGTTTCATTCCAAATCCGGAAATCAAAACAAAAACAAAAATAGAGTTGCCAAATTTCAATGAGCATGGTGGTGTAGGGTGACCAGTTTGTCGAATTAAAAGTTTACCCCGGTTATACGACAACAGTCGGTGTCGTATTAGCGGGGTAATACGGTACACTGAACAAAAACATCCTCCCAAAAGCGAATTATCTGTCATTCCACCTCACCCGAACTGTGAAACATATATGTGAATATTCACTTTCGAATGATTACAGCAACCGAATGATAAATCATAGCCATATCGGATGATTTTGCAAAGCGATCGGTTCCCGTCGACGGGTCACCCGTCATTCGCTCTTTGAGAGAGAAAGTCAACAAAATGAGAATCATCCACAAAACCGGACTACTTTTACATCGCCCCCCCCAGAACGCGCATCATTCGATGTTCGTATGCGTTTTTTTTGCTGAAGATCGACTGATGATTCACACGCTAGTCAAACTCCAGTTCTGAAAGGTAATTTCGGAATCAAATCTAGAAGTAGCAGCCATGTTTGAGCAGAGAATAATGTTTTGCGCAGTATTGACGATTGCATGAATTTCTAGACTCTACACAGCAAAAAAAGTTGTTGAATATTACATCGAAATCGCTGCAACCAGGTCGTTACATCGATTGATTAATATTACACAGCCCGATGTACTCGACGGCTGTTGATGTAATAAACAGATCCGACGTAATTCTTTCGATGTAATTTATTCGACGTACACGGTACGATGTAATCCTTGCAATGTACTCAAGGAAACGATGTAAACGCTTGCCAATTCTCCTGAATGGATGATTAAATTGAATTTCATCTTTTTTCGACGAAAAAAAATGTGTAGCTGAAAAACCACTAGGGCATTTAAGATACACAAAATTTAAGTCGAAATAAGATCAAATACAATTTAATCAGCCATTCAGGAGGAAAATCAGAAAAAGTATATTTTAGATGGAACTTTTATTTTTATAGTAGATTTTGTTTTATAAAATTGAAATAATTTAATAATAATTTATAAGAATAATTATTATATAACAATTAAAGTTGGTTCTGCGTGCACAAAGTAGCTGAGGTGACCATTCTGACGGCAGCGGTGAATAAAGTACCGCATGAAGACAGCGGCATCGTCATTCTGAAATATACAAATATTCATTAATAATCATTAGCATTAATCATTGTTTGATTAAATTCGGATTAAATAACTAATTTTGTAGAAATTAGTCAAAGCAAGAGTAAGGCAAGATGTTTTCCTAGTGTAATCTCGGTGCCTGTTTTGCTAGGAAATCCATCGTGCCAGTAGTTGCTCAATATGTTCAAACAGCATTAAATTAGGCAAGGAATCATAATACCCACACTTTTTGTGCAGAAACGGAGAATTTATCTTCTCACCATACTAAAATTTAACTCTAGTACTTCACCGATTGGTGCTATTTTTCCAGGAGCTCTTCCCAGAGCTCTTTGCTGGTTCATCCAAGAATTCCAAGATTATTCCTTTCTTAGATATTTATGCACGAGTTTCTCCAGGAATTTCTGTAGGTCTCCGGAAATTCCTCAAGGAGTTCTTCGGGAATTCCTCCAGGGTTTCTCGGTAATTTCTCCGGAAGTTTCCCGCGAATTCCACCAAGAGCTTCTCTGGAATACGTCCAGGAGTTATTCGAGGAATAATCCTGAAGTTCTAAGGTTATTCCTTTCTCGGGAATATCTGCAGGAGTTTATCATGGAATTTCTGCATGAGGACTTTGGGGAATCCCCCAGGAGTTCTTAGTGATTTCCTGCAGAAGTTCCTCGGGATTTCTTCAAGATTTTTTTCCAGGAGTGCCTCGGGAGATCTTCCAACAGTTTCTCGGGAATTTCTTCAGGAGTTCCTCGGGAATTCCTCCCGCAGGTCTACTACAATTCCTTCAACTGCTACTCAGGAATCCCTCCAGAAGTCTAGAAGATGCTCGGTGTTCTTCGGGAATTCTTCAAATAGTTCCTCGGGAATTCCTCAGGGATTTCTCCAGCAGCTGCTCTGGAATTCTTTCAAAAGTTCCTTGGGAATTCGTCCAGAACTGAATAGGGATGTTTTGGGACTTTCTACTGGAGTTCTTCTGGAGATCGTCCAGGAGATTCCCAAGAAACTTCTGGAGCAATTACCTAGGAACTCCTGAAGCAATTCCCGAAGAAATCCTGGAACAATTATCGAGGAACTCCTGGAGCAATTACCGAGAAACTTCTGGAGGAATTGGAGGATTCCGAAGAACACTTGGAGGAATTTCCAAAGAACTCCTGATAATGTTTCCTGAGAACTCCTGAAGAAATTCTCGAAGAACTTCTAAAAAAAATCCCGAGGAACTCCCGAAGGAAATTCCAAAAAATCTTGGAGGAATTTTCATAAACAATCTTGGTGGAATTTCCTAGAAATTCCTGTAGGAATTTCTAAGGAGCTAATAGAGCAATTCCCGAAGAACTCCTGCAGCAATTCCCAAGGAGCTCCAGAAGGAATTTCCGAGCGAGTCCTAAAGCAATTCCCGAGGAACTTCTGGAGATATTCCTGAGGAACTGCTGGAGGAATTTGCAACTCCTGCAATTGAAATTCACAAAAAAATGAGGAACCCCTGGTTGAATTCTCGAGGAGTAATTTCAGAGGAACTCTTGGTGATAAATTCCTAGGAACTCCTGGATGAATCTTCGAGGAAATTCTTGAGAAATTCCTGAGGAGCTCTGCGAGAAATTTTCATGAAACTCCTGGAGGCACGAGGAACTTCTGGGGGACCCCTGAAAAATTTCTGAGAACTTCCTAGAGGAATCCCCAAGGAGCTTCTGGAGCAATTCCTAAGGAACTCCTGAAGCAACTCCCGAGGAATTTCACAAGAAATTTCTGAGGAACTCCTGGAAGAATTAGCGATGAACTCTTTGAGGAATTCCCGAGGAACTCCTAAAGGAACTTCAGAGGAACTTCTGAAGAAATTCCCGAAGAACTCTTGAAGAAATTTCCATGAAATTCCTGGAGGATTTTTTGGAGAAATACCTGAGGAGCTGCTGGAGCAATTCACGAGAAACTCCTGCAGCAATTCTTGAGGAACTCCAGGAGGAATTTCCGAGGAACTTCTGAAGCAATTCCTGAGGAACTTCTGGAGATATTCCTGAGGAACTGCTGGAGAAATTTTCGAGGAACTGCTAAAGGAATTCCCGAGGAACTTCTGAAGGAATTCCCGAGGAACTTCAGAAGGAATTCCCGAGGAACTCTGAGGAATCCCCAAGGAACTCCTGGAGGAATTCCCAAAGAACTCCTGGAGGAATTCCCAAGGAACTCCTGGAAGAATTCCCGAGGAGCTCTTGGAGGAATCCCAACAAACATTTTTGCTGCATAAGAGTGGAACAAATCACTATTAAGCAAACTTTAGCTTAAAAACCTGTTGTTCAGCTACTTCTGCTCCTTGGGATGCTAGAAGAGCTCTTGGAGGAATTCCCTAAGAACTTCAGAATGAGTTTCCGAGGAAGTCCTGGAGGAATTTCTGAGGAACTCTTGGAGGAGTTGCCGAGGAACTCCTGATTGAATTTCCAAGGAACTGCTGGAGGAATTCTCGAGAAACTCCTGAAGGAACTCCCGAGTAACTCTTGGAAGTATGTTATGAATGGAGCTCTTGAAGGAATTCTCGAAGAACGTCAGGAAGAATTCCCGAGGAACTCCTGGAGAAATTCCCGAGGAACTCTTGGAATAATACCCGAAGAACTTCTTGAGGTATTCAGAGGAACACCAGGAGGAATTCCCGAAGAATCTGAGGAACTTCTGAAGGAATTGGAGAATTCTCGAGGAACTCCTGGAAGAATTCTCGAGGAACTCTTGGAGGAATTTCCGAGGAACTTCAAAAGGAATTCTCGAGGAACTCCTGGAAGAATTCTCGAGGAACTCCTAAAGGAATTTCAGAGGAACTTCTGGAGAAATTCCCGAAGAACTCCTGAAAGAATTCCCAAGGAACTCGTGGAGGAATTCCCGAGGAGCTCTTGGAGGAATGCTAGAAGAGCTCTTGGAGGAATTCCCTACCAACTTCACCATGAATTCCCGAGGAAGTCCTGGAGGAATTTCCGAGGAACTCTTGGAGGAGTTGCCGAAGAACTTCTGGTTGAATCGCCAAGGAACTAGTGGAGGAATTCCCTAGAAACTCCTGAAGGAGTTCCCGAGGAACTTTTGGACGAATGTCAGCAGAGCTTTTGGAGGAATTCTCGAAGAACTTCAGGAAGAATTCCCGAGGCACTCTTGGAGGAATTTCCAAGGAACTCCTGGAGGAATCCCCGAGGAACTCTTGGAAGAATTCCCGAGGAACTCTTTGAGGAGGAACACCAGGAGAAATTCCCGAAGAACTTCAGGAAGTATTCCCGAGGAACTCCTGGAGAAATATTCGAGGAACTTCTGAAGGAATTGGAGAATTCTCGAGAATTCCTGGAAGAATTCTTGAGGAACTCCAAAAGGAATTCTCGAGGAACTCCTAAAGGAATTTCAGAGGAACTTCTGACGAAATTCCCGAAGAACTCCTGAAAGAATTCCCAAGGAATTCCTGGAGGAATTCCCGAGGAGCTCTTGGAGGAATGCTAGAAGAGCTCTTGGAGAAATCCCCTAAGAACTTCAGGATGAATTCCAGAGGAAGTCCTGGAAGAATTTCCGAGGAACTCTTGGAGGAGTTGCCGAGGAACTCCTGATTGAATTTCCAAGGAACTAGTGGAGGAATTCCCGAGAAACTCCTGAAGGAGTTCCAGAGGAACTTTTGGACAAATGTGAGCATAGCTCTTGGAGGAATTCTCGAAGAACTTCAGGAAGAATTCCCGAGGAACTCTGTTGCGTATAAGTACAGTTTAGTTGAGGTTGAACACTGAATAGGCTAAAGTAATTTAAAAGTGTACAGTACATGCACTGACATAAAGAGGTCGCCAAGCACGCCACCATCAGCGCGCCCCTCAGGGGATTCCGACAAACATCGACGCCAACCTCTAAACGTCACCAAGCAGCACACCTCTACATAGGAGACAGACGTCACCGCTTCGGAAATTCTCACGAGGCTACGCCAACTGAAAAGCACGGCACGGGAAGACAAAAGCCGGGAAAACAAAAGCCACTTCGACCGCGTGACCGATCGGACGAAGTTGTCCGTGCTAGAAACCACCAAATACGACGCAGCAGTCGCACGACCATCTTTCTCATCGGTGCGGAGGAACAACGTTCCGGCGAAGATAGCGGAGGATTAACGTTCCGGCGAAGCTAGGTCCGGAAAGCCGAGAATAGCGTAGGGCCGGAAACAAGGTAAGCAACTTATTGTCGTCAGAGGACCCCATTGTTTAAATATCGACCCGTACATACAGTGCCGACATTGTCTCCCACGTGTCGATAACGAAATTTGGAGAATAGAAGACCCCTGTCGATCTAGCAGATTAGCACGAAAAGCATCATCCCCGGTAGCGGAACGCTGAACCAGGAAGAAGGCTAGACAGGACGGAATACACAATATCCTGCCTGGGCGGTAAGTCAAAGGCGATCTAGAAGGGAACAATCAATCACTCGAGTTTTGATCCGCAGGCTAGGAATGCGGCACGGAGCCTCGTGCGGAAGTGGAGGATCAGTCCCGTCCGTTAGGACTCAGCGAGCTTCAGCAACCCTTGAGCTTCGAAAGGCCTTCTACGAGAAGTAGGTTACGAAAGCGAGATAATAACATTCAGAGGCTAACGGTATATCGCATCAGGGCCCTTACTTCCAGGTTCCAAATAGCTAAGAAAACAAGCTCGCGGCTCGAGTTGAGGCTTTCGGTGTTCAGAGGCGAGAGGCTTGGCCACGGAACTGACGGCCAGTAAGGCAGAAGCTGCGAGGTCTGTAGGCTCTTCATCCTGCCAAGCTCCATCGATCACGGACGATTGCCATCGTTCGCGGAAAGGACGATTCGGTCGTAGGAAGAACGGAGAGGAGAGCAGAGGCCAGTGCGTTGGTCTCGTCGACGGCATCGCCAGCAAGATCGGGTGCGGAGCATCCATGAGCCGATGGAATCCACGACTGGATGGGTTCGGAGCAAGAATCGGCGGGCCCAGTAAAGGCGCAACTTTTGGTGGCGCTGAACCGGAGCGAGGAGACCGGGGCGAAACGGTGGCGGCCGAAGAATGGGTGCACCCAAGGAAAAGCGTGAGTAGGCTAAGAAAATCATGTTAGAGTAGGAAAGAAAAGCGCGCACAGATAGAAGATCTTTTTTTTTTTTATCTATTCCGTTTATTTGAAGGCTCATACGCCGTATACAGCTTTACAGAGCCGCGATTCATGCTTTACAATTTTTGTTGTAATTAAAAACTTTCCTATTTTTACAGACGATGCTTTCCGGTTGACCGGTGTTTGGGAAACACTGGTCCGAGCACATTTTTTTCGATTCACCATCTTCTTTATTTCGCTTCGATCGTCGTCGCTTATTTGTAGCCTCGTTGTAATCCGATGAGCTCGATGTATTGTTGTCATTGTCGTCAATATCGGTCCACTCGTCTTCGTTTTGTTGTTTTGCTTCAGTTGGCATAGGTGATGATGCTTGTTGTGTGTTGTTGATGGGAGGAAAGTCCTCTGGATTGAAAATTCCAGCGGTAGAATTTGATGGTGCTAACGGTGGGGCTGATTTATTGCGGGCTGGGGTGCTCGATTCAAGACATCTTTTGCCTGGATGAGCCGGTTGGTTGCAGTGGCGGCACGATTTGGGCTGATTTTCGTAAGAAACCATAGTTTCTTCTTGGTCGATTGTGATGTAGGAAGGAATTTCGCGGAGCAAATTCATTCGAAGAACCCGCACGCCGTTCGGTATTCCGGGGAAGTAATGTTTCCAGGTCTCATTCCGGATTGTAATCACCTCTCCAAACTTCATCATGTAGTCCCGAATGGTGGAGTGGCTCATCGACGGGGGAAGGTTGTGCACCCTAACCGTCACTGCAGCACAGTCCAGGTAGACGGGAACTCGAAATTCTGTGCCGTCACAAAGCATTTTACGCTTCCAATTGTGTTGCGATTGGTAGCGCGAAGCGATCTCATGCGACTTCATTTCAATAAGAACGCAGTTGCGGAGATGATGTAACTGAATGCTAATTACATCTGCATAATTGAGCTTCAGCTCATTCTCCAAAAAATGTTGCACCTTTGCAACATCTGGTCGTGTTGGAAGAACACTAAAATCGATCACCAGGGTGTTTTTACGCGCACTGCACATTATTCCACCGGTACGAACAATAGCGAGAGACAAAGAAATGCGTCCGTCGTATGTGATGGTTGACTATCGACTGAGATAGAAGATCTTGTCAGTAGGTTGTAGGAAGACAATATGTCTAATAAATACTGTACGTTATAAAGCCTTAAAATTCGGATTTTGATCAGTTTTGTGTGCCCTATCTTTGTTGAGCTATCCGGGGCTGATCGAGGGCTTCCATTCCCTCCCCCCTCGACAGTTACCTGCAACAACTCTTGGAGGAATTTCCAAGGAACTCCTGGAGGAATTCCCGAGGAACTCTTGGAAGAATTCCCGAGGAACTCTTTGAGGAGGAACACCAGGAGAAATTCCCGAAGAACGTCAGGAAGTATTCCCGAGGAACTCCTGGAGAAATATTCGAGGAACTTCTGAAGGAATTGGAGAATTCTCGTGGAACTCCTGGAAGAATTCTTGAGGAGCTCCAAAAGGAATTCTCGAGGAACTCCTGGAAGAATTCTCGAGGAACTCCTAAAGGAATTTCAGAGGAACTTCTGACGAAATTCCCGAAGAACTCCTGAAAGAATTCCCAAGGAATTCCTGGAGGAATTCCCGAGGAGCTCTTGGAGGAATGCTAGAAGAGCTCTTGGAGAAATTCCCTAAGAACTTCAGGATGAATTCCAGAGGAAGTCCTGGAGGAATTTCCGAGGAACTCTTGGAAGAGTTGCCGAGGAACTCCTGATTGAATTTCCAAGGAACTAGTGGAGGAATTCCCGAGAAACTCCTGAAGGAGTTCCAGAGGAACTTTTGGACGAATGTGAGCAGAGCTCTTGGAGGAATTCTCGAAGAACTTCAGGAAGAATTCCCGAGGAACTCTTGGAGGAATTTCCAAGGAACTCCTGGAGGAATTCCCGAGGAACTCTTGGAAGAATTACCGAGGAACCCCTTGAGGAGTTCAGAGGAACAGCCGGAGGAATTCCCGAAGAACGTCAGGAAGTATTCCCGAGGACTCCTGGAGAAATATCCGAGGAACTTCAAAAGGAGTTCTTGAGGAACTCCTGGAAGAATTAGCGATGAACTTTTTGAGGAATTCCCGAGGAACTCTCAAAGGAATTTCAGAGGAACTTCTGAAGAAATTCCCGAAGAACTCCTGAAGGAATTTTCAAGAAATTCCTGGCGGAACTTCTGCAAAGACCCCTGAGGAGCTGCTGAAGCAATTCGCTAGAAACTCCTGCAGTAATTCCCGAGGAACTCCAAGAGGAATTTCCGAGGGACTTCTGAAGCAATTCCCGAGGAATTTCTGGAGATATTCTTGATAAATTGCTGGAGGAATTTCTGAGGAACTCCTAGTTGTATTTCAAAGGAACTGCTGGAGGGATTCCCGAGGAACTTCAGAAGAAATTCCCGAGGAATTCCCGATGAACTCTTGGAGGAATTCCCAAGAAACTCCTGGAGGAATTCCCAAGGAATCCCATAAAAAAAGTTAAGTATTTTTTGGAACAATCATCGCAGAAATGTGTGGCTTCGTGGTCGTGCGGCTAGTGTCACCAAGCATTTAGTCGCATCGTGCTAGGAGCGCGGGTTCGATTCCCGCCGCAGCTGTTAGGAAAAGTTTTCGGCTGTGCCACTGGGCGTTGCATGCTAGTCCGTTGTCTAGTGTCGTGCTTCCTTCAAAGAGCGAATAGCTCACTGGAAGTACTCAACGTGTCCGTGTCTTTTTTTTTTTTTAATGTCTGGAAAATCCTTTTAAGAAATTTGTTGAGAAATCTTCATAAGAATTCCTGGAGAAATTGCCAAAGAAATCATGGATATTTTTTTAAGTGTGCGGAAAAATCAGTAATAATCACTGCAGAAATCATCGAAGAAATTTCTGTAGGAATCTATGGAAGATTTTTTTAAGGAATACTATTGGAATTTTTGGAAAATTATTCTGAGTAATCCCTGCAGATTCTTGGAAAAAATATGGAGAAACCTTAAATAAACACTTCAAGAAATCTCTGATGAAAGAAATTATTTAAAAAATTTGGATAAATTTCCAGAACAATAAGTTTTTATGTAATTTGTTAAGAAACTATCGGAGAAATCCTCAAAGATTTTTTTCGAAAGTCTCACGGAAAATATTTCTGAATAAATAACCAGAGAAAAATGAATTCCTCACAGTTATTTGTGGAACAATCCTCGGTAAAACTCCCGGAAGAATCCTTGGAAGAATTTCTGTAGGAAATCTCTGATAAATTCCTGGAGAAACTTCAGATTGAATCCTTAAAGAAATTCTTATAGAAGAATCATCGTAAGAGTTTCGAAAGAAAAATTTCAAAACAAATTCTAGGAAAAAATCATGAGGATTATTTTGAAGAATTCTCTAAAGATTTTTTGGAGAATCCTAAAGAAATTTTTGGAGGAAATCTCGAAGAAATTTGTGAAAGAGTCCGTGGAGGATTTTTTATGGGTCCTCTAGACCAGCCTTTGGAGGAATTTCAGAAAGATTTTTGGAGGAATTTCGACAAACTTCTGGAAGAATACCCGAAAAATTTCGTGGTAAATTTTTAGGGAAATTTTTAAGAGACTCTTGGTGAAAATACCATAAGAATAATGAACGAATTTCTGGATGAATCAACTTAATAGTTTCTGGAGAAATCCTTTAAGAAATTCCCTGAATTCTCATATGAATTCCTGAATAAATAGTTAGAGGAATCGTCGATGATATTCTTATAGAAATCCGTGGAGAAAATTTTGGAACACATACTCATTGCAGGAGTTTCTGGACTATTCTTCGAATATATTTATGCCCACCAAGAAATTCGTGGAAGGTTCCTTGAAAAAATATCTTGCACGGAGAGATCGTTATAATTACAAAGAAATTTTTGGCGAAACACTCGCAGAAATTTTTAAAAGATTCTTCAGAGTATTTTTTGGAGGAACATGGAGAAAATTATGGCGGAATCCTTGAAGTTATTCTAATAGAAATCTGAAGATGATTTTTTTCATGATTATCTGAAATATAATTTTCCTATATCATGAGCATTCTGGAAAAGAATATATCTCCAAAAATAAAGTTATGTTTATTTCGAACACATTATTTTTCAGGCAATTGTGAACGTTTATAGTTAATTTCCGATACAGTCCTTAGTGCTTGAAGAATTGTTTTAAGAAATCAGTGCAGGGGCCCTTGAGGAAATCTCTGGAGGAAACTGAAGAGAAGTTCCTGACGAAATCCATAGAGAAATCGGTGGATTAGTTTGTGGTAATCTTTGCAGAAATTTTCTGAAGGAATCCAACATTCGGATACATTTCTGGATGTGTCCTTAGAGAAATTTCAGACGGAATTTTAATGGAAATTTAAGCCAGAGAAATTTTTGGAGCAATACACGAAGGAATTCCTCGAGGAACTTTTCATGGAATTTATAGCGTAATCTTCATATAAATTTTTGGAGAAACCATCGGAGAAATTTGAATATTTTTTTTGAAAAAGTCTATAGATTAACGGCTACGCAGTCTTAGGCTTCAAAAAACGAGTTTTATTATTCACCCGACGTCTCGACACGAGGATAGAGTCTTCCTCAGGGGGGAACTGTAATTGGTACTTGGCTTTGAACAGAGTTCTTTGTGGGATTTCTCTGAAGTTCAAAGAGTTTTTTTTGCGATTCTTTCAGAAGTTTCTTTTGGGATTCTTCAATGCTTTCAAAACTTCCTTCTAGGAATTATGCTGGAGCTTGTTTCTGTAGGATTCCTCTAGAAATTTTCTTTTAGATTCCTGCAGCATCTCTTTCTGGAAATCCTCCCAAGATTTCCTTTTATAATTCCTCAAAGAGTTCCTTTACTTCTGAATAAATGTAAACGAAACACATCAAATAATTTGTGGAGAAACCTATGAAAAAATTTCTGGACATTTCTTCGAGAGAACTTTGTGATAAATTTATGTAAGAATTTATACAAGAATTTCTGAAGGACTCATCTGAAAAAAAAAAATCCGGAGGAATCATTGCAAGTCGTAAGTACGAAACAGAAAGGATAGAAGCTCAGCTGGACGCGGACATCAGCAACATTCTCAGCTTCAACGAGGAAAAATTAATTACCTTTTTGAAAAAATGTCAGTTGTTAGATAGAATTTAAGCTTAACTTTAAGTTTGTTTTTGCAGAGGCGAATGACTCAAGTTAAAACCTCTTTAATAAATAATAATAATAATAATAATAATTGCAAGTTTTTCTAGATCTGTGGAGGAAACACTGAAGAATTTCTGAAGAAATTGGCTGGAGTAGGTTGCGGGAGAAGTACTGGAAAACTTTTTTAAAGTGTTTTGGAAGTATGTCAGGAATTTTTTTCGAAAGAATATTCATCATGGAGTGACCAAAAAGATTCCTAGAGAGAAATCCTCGGAGGAATATTGGAACAAATTTCTGAGGTAATTTGACCAAATCTTTGGAAGAACTCCCTAACAAGAATCCTGGGAAATTTCAGGGGAAATCTGAGTGTATTATTGGAGGACATTTCAGAAAGTCGTGGAGATATCCTCGAAGGAATAGCTGGATACCCAGATAATTCTTCAGAAAATTTTCTTGAGGATTTCTCCGAGAAACTCACATTTTCTGTAGTTATCATTTAAAAAATTCTATAAGCAAAACTTAGAGCAAACCCTGGATATTTGCAGGAATCCTCGTACAGTAAAGTATCCTCGCAGAAACTTATGGGGATTCTTCGGCAGAACTTTCTAATGAATTATCTGTAAGTTTTTTAAAACATCGAAAAATTGGTTGTTGTTCTTGGAGAAATTCTCAGTATACCGTAAAATAGAATAGAAACAAATAGCTTATCGTAAAAAATATGGCAATTATGTTTTAAAATTCATCAAAACATATTCCCATTAGCTAGTTGGATGCTACCAGAGTTTCAATAAACCTTTTATGGTATGATTATTCCGTTATTTTTTTTGTAAAATTTTTTAAAAGCAAAGTATCGATTTATAGTCAAAAAAAAACTTCCGCCATTGAAATTGCGTTTTATTGATTTGGTGTGTATTCACAGATTAAAGTATTTTTCGACATTTTTTCTTCACTTGTTGAATTATTATAATTGAGTCCCCGCATAATCACCAACTGTAAATGCAACGTTTCTCATACTGTAGATGACTATTAGTAATTGTCATTTACCCATTCACCAAACTGTCCGAGATAACAGTAAGATAACCATTCCATGTACAGATTTGCCAGTTTGACAAATGGTAATCCGCCAAATTACAGTATGTAGAATAGGCGGTTAAGATAGGTTACCATAAAAAATCGCTCATTTTCTCGAACAAATTTTTCGCAAAACAGTAAAGGATACGGTCAATTTATTATCCACTTTTTCAAAAAATGCACTGCATAGCAAATAGTTAAAGAGCAGTTAAACAATAAAACAGGAATAAGAATGATCAATGTATGTGGTATTATTGATTTATTGTCGTCTATGGTATTTAAAATGTATGGCATACGGTTATATTGTATTGAAACCGTTAAAATAAAAAGCTAATTATTTTCGGTGATTTTTTTATTCATTCATTCATATTTATCCTCGATCTCATCCTCAAGACCCCGTCCAAAACGCATCACTTTTGTCCGAATGTCCTCAACGTATAAATCCGAGTTCATGAAACCACCTCCTCGATGGGCAATGATGATGTCCAAGGTGATGTCTGCTGGAGCGGGAACTAGGTACCCGACTTTATGCGGAACCCCGCAAAGTTCGTGAACTCTGTGAAATAATTCATTCAATGAGTTATACATACCAACAAAAACAAAATTAAATAATCACGCAAAACCTACCTCTGTATAATGTAGACCGCTCCGCAGGCGCTTCAAGCCGTTAACCGCAGCGAATTCCAAATTGTTTTTCACTCAGTTGGCAAGCGACCGCGCGAAAGATTTTGTTTTTTTTTTCTATAAAATTTGCAAACTGCAAAGTCCGGGCGTTACAAATACCAATGTATGCAACTATTTGACAAACTGTCGAATTTAAATGACATACAGTGAAATACACAGGTGTAAGTGTGTTGCGCAAATATAATCACAAACCGTTTGAGAAAAGGTCATTCTATATTGCCACCATGCCTCCCGAGTTTTCATCCTTATACTATTTGACCATTTCTGTACAATATGATATGTTGTAACAGCTTGGAATGGGCTACATAAACCGTTCTTTGTGATCGAATGCTTCGAGTTTCACGATTTCAACAGAAAAGCAACTGTTCATGGTACAGTGATAGTAATAGATAAAGGAAACATACTGTGTGGACTGTAATACAAATTGTATTTCACTATGCGGGTCTTCATTTGAATTAAAAGTTATTTCTGTCTTGAAATTGAAAAAAATATCGAAAATTGTTTAAAGCTGTTTCTATTCGCCCATTGCAACAAACAACCTTTTTTCAATTAAGTTAACGAAATAAAAATTAGTTTTGAATCCTAATTACAGCAATTAAAGAGGGAGGTGGGACCCAAAGTTGAGACCCTTGCAACTGACTTTATTACGCACGATTCCAGAAATACTTGCCTAAGTATGCTGGAAGGTGTTTCTATTCGCCCCGTTTTGCGGTAATTAAAAAAAAAAACTCCGTAGCGGAGCTTGTTGTGAATCACCGAATGAGTTTTGATCATTTTGTTTTCAAAGTCCTGAAGGATTATTTATTCGAAGACATTCCGGAAGGATTCATAGGGGTTTCTAGAAAAATCCTTGAAATATAAAAACTACTCAGAAAATATTCTGAAGAATTATTGGAAAAATATCTAAATCAAACAATCAGGCCAAACATGTCTAATGTCTAAAGTAAACTTGGTCCGCTATACAGCGCACCACTTCCGAAGTTAGGTCCACGCAAGGATTTGGAGAAAAATCCAACTTCGCTAGACGAAAATTCCGGGTTTCAACTGCACGGAGAATATGCGGGTATGTTTGAGGCCGGGGAAGGTTCTTAGCTTGGTCTGAGACCTCTTCGGTCTCAGGAATGGGGGGGCTTTCATACTGATGACTTTGCGAGGGACGTCCCTATGGAGCTATATGCCAAAAAAACACAGTAGGCGGGCAGTACGTTTGCCGGGACAACTAGTTTCACATAAAATTCGTCAATACTGGCTAAGAAAACGGACTCCGCCCCAATAGGGTTGTTATGCCAGAAACAACAAAACGTAAATGATCTTTCCCAACTCTACTAGAATTTATAAATCGTCGCAACTCGGAATATGAGAACCGCTGGTGGTATGTATCAGATCTCAGGTTATACGTTGTATCATAAGACCAGCCAGTACCACCTTCAGTCTATGATTCCACCGTATTGACTATCGAGCGTACTCTTTTAGTTACTTTGATACCGCTAGCGATTTAAACGCACTATATTTACCTGGAACGGACCGCAGCTTTCCAGGAATCTACGCCGACTTCTCCTGAGGGACCCAATCCTCGGGGCTACACATCCTGCTCCATATTGTCGACAACGATGCAGGAGATCTTCTTGGTGGATATCATACTTCCGATCTTGAAGTGTCCCCACGGCAGACATCATGCGTTAGGCACACTGACTGGACCTTGCGCCGTCCTTGGGGACCGTGATGCATCCTGAAACTCATCGCCGTAGCGTCAATCTGTGCTATACAGTTGGCTGGTTCGACAAAGAATTTCAATGCACCATCTCGTGCCGTTCCGATGAGCAGCCGGTAGATTATCGGTGGGGCAACTAGGTCTGTGGAAGCGACACCAAGTTATCCTTTAATTCGACCAGATCGACAGCACCAGCAAATCTGAAAAAAACGAATCCAAATTTATCAATGCTGGTTATCGATCAAATTCGAAAGAAAACTTACCTCTGAGATGTCGACAGAAAGGTTGTTCCGGAGATTTTTCGATGGAGATTTGCCTTGATTTAAAGAAAACCATCATTATTTATAATTTAGTAGTAGTTAAAGTAAAGAAACTTACCTGAACAAGTGTAATTTTGACAAAAAATTGAAGAAAATCGCTCGACCCGACGGACCCGGCTGAAAAATAAACATGGCAGCTTACTTTGCTGCACTGAACGAAAACACCCGCCGAACGGAAAATGATTCTTCATTCAATGCGATACAGATCCGCAGAATCTCAATTTTGAATGATTTCACAGCAGAATGATTTTACTGCCTTCTACTGAATAAAAATCATCCTAAATATTATAAAACAGAAATGGACGCAAACATAAATGATTTTTCGCTTGGGGTTTGTTGTGAATAATTATCATCACTAAATCATCTGAAAGCATTTTCCACTGTGTTCCATACCGAAAATCATTCGACCATTGAACGGAAATCTCCACCGCCCAACGAATGAATCCTCATTCGAGCGTATGCTCAAGCTCTTATTCCCAAAACTGAATGACAATCCCGATCGAATAATTTTCTAAATAACAATGGCGGATTTTTATTTACTCTTTAAATTCTATTTTTTTGTTTGTTGTCTGCATTTCAGTCAAATATGAAAAGATGGAATCAACATATGAGCATTATGCTAAATCAAGCTGAATATACTTTATCGAACCCCCGTTCCGAAAATCATTAAGTTTTAGTTTGATTTTTATTTAGCTGTTGGAGCGCCATGCCAGTTCAAAATTGCAAAGTTGAAGTGATTGCCGCAGAAAAAGTGTCGCGTAAAAGTGTTTGACTTCGGTGAAGTGTGGAAAAAGTGAATGTTAGATTAAAGTGAAATCGAAATGTGATTTCTGTATACGAAATTTCTAAATAAAGTTCAATTCATACAATGGAAGTTTGTTATACTTTTTTTTTCAAAACATCTAATATTACAACCATTCTACTAGTTTGCGTGGAATTGACTTCAATTGAAATTAGTTTCGTTCAAACTAGTTGTGATGGTTGTAATATTAGTAGTTTTGTAAAGTATTAGAAAAAATAAAATACAGACAACAACGTCTATATGAACAACATCATATTTTGCAAACAATTTCATTCATAAAACGACCGGTGGACTGTATGGGTTTTGAATGATAATCATCCGCACCTGGGTTTGTTTAGATTCTGAATTGTATGATTATAATGGTTACTTTGAAGGATTTTTATACCGTGTGTTTTGATTCTGTCAGATAAGCATTTGAATGACAAACTTCCAAAAATCATCTGATTTTAGGTATGGGGCTCGGATGAGGCAATTTTCATTCAATTTCTGGCGGGGATTTTCGTTCAGTGTGCGAGTTTGTCGATCGCAACAATCAGGGCAGTGTTGCGAGATGCAATATCGCATCATAAGGGGATGCGATATGTCATTGATTATGTGTAATTCTACACAGCGTCATGTAACGACTTGGTTGCAGTTGTTTCTGTGTAACATTCTCATTGATTCGATGAGAATATTACACAGATACGATGCTAACGAAATTGGGTACATTGTTTTGGTGTAATTTTTTGAAAGATGTAGTTTACCATCGAATCGATGTGATTGTACATCTAAAAACACGTTTACGTCGTAGATTTTACATATTTTCAGCAATTACATCGAGGCTTTATTACAATCTTTTTTGCTGTGTAGTGCAGTTTATATTTAGTGAGATGAAAATTGCACACTCAATAAAAATTGCACAATATCAGTAGGCGTATGCTTCAAAATGTGACATTTCTCCAACAGAAGTGAGTCGAACCAATAAACTGCAGGGTGAGGTCCAAAATACAGAAGGTGCGAACCGGTAGCTCAAAGTATTTTATGCATAAAGAGATGCGTTGACTTTCCAAACTAGACGAGATTGGAACGTGCAACGCGGGATCCGAAGCACGCTATTAAAGCGGAAAAACTTGACAGTTCCTGCTCAAAGAAGACAGTTTTTAGGCCCCGTGCTGTAGAATTATCTCTTTTGAACCCTCCAATTGGCATTTTCATCACATTGAATTGACCAGCTTTTCCCAATGGTGCCCGGCCCAAAGCTGTTTTTGTTTTTAAAATTGTTCCTCTTCTATCTACTAGTCTTTTTGTTACCTAGTATGTCAGCATTCTCCCCAAATACCTCATATTTTATTCGACCAAATCAATCCGTAGCTTCCTTTTGAATTTAACAGCAGTTCCTTGACTCCCAGACTGTTTTTGGACACGACAATCTCCACATGTTTTCTGGAATCACCTTTACTGGTTCACCAATCATAATCTCAGGTTCCATGAGGTCCGATTGATCCGCATTGAAGTAACTGCCGAATTATCGGCAACAACGATAAACGTTGAGCGAAAGGAAGAAAAGGAAATAAAACAAAGGCATGTTGCTTAGTCAGCTGTTGCAAATCAACTGCTTTATATATTTATTCAGATCGACTACATTGTCGTATGGTTGCCTATCTATACACCTTCTCTCTCATTGGTATCCCACATGGAACTCATGGAACACGTTCACAGTGCTGACACAACAACTCCTACACCCATTAGTTTTTGAGTATCGTGTATTGAATAAAAATCAATACTTCTAACGGACCGCACGTATATGCAAGTTGATACATTCAGAGCGTACTTTTATATGCATTTTAAATATTAGGTCATTGCAAACTTTGGCTAGTAAGATTTTAATTTACAAATGTTGAATTAAAATTTAATAATAATTACACACGCATTAAAACTATATTCACCCCACGCACACAAGTATCGCGTAATACACGTAAAGTATTTGCACATTTGTCGTTTTCTTCACATCATCTTCGCGCTGCTTTCTAGTTGTGTCTCATCCATGTAAACTTATTGTTTTACGAATCCCATGTTGCGCTGGTGTTGACGGTAATGGTCTTCCTCTCCAAATCAAAATGGCTGTTTAACACAAAGTTCACGGTGCTTTTATCGACGAGAAAAAAATATAAAAATGAACCAAAAATACGTAAATGGAAAACGAAATAAAAAACGGCTTACAAGTTGTATACCGTAAAAGCTTCGCATGTAAAAAAATCTAACAGATTTGTGTCGAAAATGCGTAAAACACACACACAACACAAAGTTCTGTAGAACGAAGTAAAACACAGTAAAAGTTTTCCACACAAAATGTATCTAATGGTCCTTTCCACATCTGGATAAAAAAATATCTTGATTCTCGGGTTTGCGTCAAAAAATCGTTTGTATGTCCAAAACCATAATAACTGGAGCTATACGAAACACGTCATACAGAAACGAAAAAAAAATAGTCACTTAAAACGCAAACTCCGGCAAAAAGACGTGGTTCAGATT
The DNA here is from genome assembly GCF_035046485.1 of Aedes albopictus. Classification (NCBI taxonomy): domain Eukaryota; kingdom Metazoa; phylum Arthropoda; class Insecta; order Diptera; family Culicidae; genus Aedes; species Aedes albopictus. The sequence goes on from NC_085137.1 coordinate 162,637,528, forward strand.
CACTTTACAAAGAGCTGCACGCAAAAGGCTATTGTTTAGATTTAAAATGCATCACGTCGCACAATTTCACCAAAAAAACACTAAACAAATGGTAGCCAAAATAAAAAATGACACACAAAACTACAGCCCACTTATCTCATTATCGTTGCACCACAGATAATTATGTACGCAATAAATATGAAGTGGAAGTTGAGATTTGCATCTTACTAACAACAGAGCAATGAGCCATTTTACGAAGTGACAACAATGTTGATGATGATATTGGTTTTCACGGGTTATTGGACACTACCTCCTGTCAAAATTCATTCATAAAATCGGCTCGTAAAATGGACTATGGCGGACTATTCAACCACCGTCACGTCCGGCCTTAATTCTGACCACTTCAGTTAGTACGCAGCCCATCATACCTGCTCACATCTTCATTGTATAACACTTTTCGGTTTGTCATCTTTCGCATCACGGCGCGTGTGTGTGCGTGTGTTGTTTGCCAGCCAGCCCCGCAAGCGAGCGAGCAGAGCAGAGTGAAGTTTTCAGTTTTCCAGTGTTTTTCTCCGTACGCGTATCGGGATTTTGTCGCGAGTTTTTCGGCCGATAATCGTGGAAATTTGCGACCGAATCATTTGGTTTTGATTTTCCGGTTTGGTTCGTCGGTTGAGGATCATGTGCTAGCGTTCGCCGGGCGCGCGCGGTTTCGATTTTTCCGGAGAACAATATTCAAGCGTCTCTAGCGTACTTGCGCCACCCGAGGAAGTGCGCGATGATTTTGGACGAGATAAACATTTCCACCCAGGAGCTGCAAGCGTTGGCTTTGCTCGATAGGTTTGTATCTATTTCCTGCGGAGCTTTTCCCGAAATTAAGAACCATCAGATGGTCCACCGTCGAAATGTGTTAAAACCATCAAATTGTTCGGTTTGGCTAACCATCCTTACCTCTTCCAGCCGCCAATATGGATTCCTCAAGCTGTCAGCACCGGAAAATGAGAAGAAAAAGGTTCTAGTGCTGAAGGTAAGACCGATCAGGATCCCAACTTCCGTACCCTAATAACCCATTATAATCTCTATTTTAGGCTGTCAAGTACCTGGAGCGAATGCTAATTCAAGCTCAGAACCAAAAAGAGCAGCAATCCAGCAAAGCGTCCCCACCGGAACTGGACGGTGACAAAGCATCTCCGGACCCGTCGTCGGATCCGGATGTGAAAATTAAAACCGAGAACAATGCTTCCGGTGGTGATGCCATCGAGGCGATGGCGGTGGATGAAAATCTTCCCGCGGACATTATGTCGTCCGACGTGGACGTGGAAATGAAGGACCTGTCGTCGGTGACGAAAGTGGTCAAGACCGAATCGGGTGAAGAGAGTGGTTCGAAAGTGAAGGGAAAAAGTGGGGGTGATGGTGGTGATTTGGACACCGCGGGGGGAGGGATGGACTCAGTGGACGGTGGTGGTGACTTGACAGTGGCAGCAGTGAAAGATATCAATATCGACCCGAAGACGTACTGCAAGCTGGGTCATTTCCACCTGTTGCTGGAGGATTACGAGAAAGGTACGGTTGTTGGGAGGATGCGCTGCCCGAAAGGGTTCGAGGTTGGTTGTGCTAAATATAACTTCTCGCTTCTTTCGGTTTTAGCTCTGTCGGCCTATCAGAAGTTCTACTCGTTGAAAAGTGACCACTGGAAGGATCCGGCGTTTCTGTACGGCATGGGGCTCGTGTACTTCCACTACAATGCATTCCGATGGTAAGTGCAGACAATTTATATTCTTTTTGTGAGGGGAACATTCAATACGAACAATGATTTTGATACTTCTCGTGGTGAACTTACCTAGCGCGAAAAGCCACGTTGAAAAAGACAAAAAAACATTGTTTATTCAGATGCGTTATCCTACGAATCTTTGAGATTACAGCTCTTGAAATCGGAAGTAGGATTTCAAGTTGATTATTGATTATGCGGGGCTATGCTTGGATTTCTCAATGTTTCTTCAAATAAAGTTTAAAAAAGTTTTCCCATACCGGGAATCGAACCCGGGCCTTCTGGGTGAAAGCCAGATATCCTAGCCACTAGACCATATGGGATTGGTGTCATGGTGGTTGATTTGAGCCAATCAAGTTTTGTTGATGAACCTGGGTGTAAAATGCAGCATTAATTTATTACGTAACGTAAAAATTGACATGTTTTTACGCGCCCCTTACCCCTTGCGTAACGCCTTTTTGTATGAAAATCCTACATTTTGTATATGGGCCGTAACGCTCAGCCGTACTGCCCCGCTTCCTAGAGCGTTGCGTAATTTATGGACAGCGTCTAAGTAAAGTTTTATTGATGATCCTCTAGAACGACAGGTTGAAGTTGCTGAAGCCTGCTCTTGCCCATTTGTCAACAAGAGGTAAGAGCAGGCTGCAAAATTTCGAGCAAGCTTGTACAATGAATTAACTACATCGGCTGTTTTCCTACTCTCCGCATCGATCAATGTGGCGCTAGCTTCTATGCGCGAAAAATCGCTAAAAGTAAATCGCAAAAATATTGTATGGCGAATAGCATCTAAAGGCGTATTTCTCGAAGTGGAACACATTATTCGAAAAAATATTTGGTAGTGGTTGTGCACAATGGTGACCACTATTAAGCCTACCAAATATTTTTTCAGTAAAAGCTTTCTATTTCAAGTAATTCAAGTTTAGATGCTTTTCACCGTACAAAATAAAATGGGTTTACTCCTGCTGATCAACTGTGGGTATGCGCCAAGCGGGTAGTCCATTCTTCTAGAGATTCTCAACTTCTGAAATTACTTCAGGAATTCCTGAATTTGTTCAAAATTCCGTAGATTCTTCCAGGATTTCTTCTGCTGGGATTACCCCAGCATTTTTTCCTGAGATTCTTCCAGAAATTCCTTACGTAGATTCTCCTCAAATTTATTCTAGAATCTCTCCAGAATTCACTACAGTGATTCCTTAGCGGCCATATCTGGGATTCGTTCAAAAGGTCCCTCTGGAGTTTATTCTGAGATTTCTTTAAGGTTCCACCTGAGATTTCTCCACACAGCTAGTCGCGTTCGGTAATGGTTTTTTACCAAAATCCTGTAAAAAATACCAAATTTCGTTAAAATGTTATCGTTTATCTGTCAAATTTTAACGAAGTTCGGTGAACGTCACCGAACTTTTCCGGTAAAAAACTTAACGGTTGAGATTTCGGTAAAATATTACCGAAGTCGGTGATTTTTTCTAAGTGTGCAGGAATCACTTACAGAATTTCTTCTGGAAATTCATGAGATTTCACAAGGAGTTTCGAGAATTCTTCAGGAATTCCATCCCAGATTCTCCTAATAGCGTCTTTAGGAATGCTTTTGGAAGTATTTACATTGGACAAATTAAATCCTGTACGAAATTCGCTAATAAGACCGGTGGTCCTCTACGGACACGAGACATGGACCATCCTCGAGGAGGACCCGCAAGCACTCGGAGTTTTCAAGCGACGCGTGCTAAGGACGATCTTCAGCGGTGTGCAGAAGAACGGTGTGTGGCGGAGAAGGATGAACCACGAGCTTGCTGCACTTTACGGCGAACCCAGCATCCAGATGGTGGCCAAAAACGGAAGGATACGATGGGCAGGGTATGTTGCAAGAATTCCGGACAACAACCCGGCAAAGTTGGTGTTCGCGAAAGATCCGGTTGGCACAAGAAGGCGTGTAGCGCAGAGAGTACAATGGGCGGACCTTGGCGTGCGTGGCGTGACTTGGCAAGAATCAGGCGTGCGGAGGATGGAGAACGGCAGTCACGAACCGTATATTATGGAGAAATATTGTTGATTCAATTTTATCTTGAATTGATTTACTAAATGAAAAATGAATGAAATTCATGAGGAATTCAATAATCAAAAACATCTGGAAGAATTCCTTAATAAACTCCTGGAGGATTTGCATTTGAAACATCTGAAAGTATTCCGGGATGAACTTCCGTTTTGAATTCCAGTAGAATCTGTAGGAATTCCAAACAGAAAATAGATAAGAGTTCCTAGATGAATCTAGATGAACCTAGATGAAGAAATCTCAGAAAAAAAATCTCTGGACGAGTCTCGATTTGTAGTGATTGTAGCGATTTCAGAAACATTTACAGCTGTAAACAAACCACTCAAAGATAGTCTTAGGAAAGTCGTACCGTCGTGCGGGGCTTCTTTTGACACATTTCCTCAATTTTTCAACTTTAAGAAGTTATAGTTCATGTGAGAGTGGATGGATTTTTATTATTTTTACATATATTCATCGTGGTCATGTACATAGCATTTGCTCAAAATTTGAGCCAATTTTATTAAAAAACAAAAGTTATTCATATAGTAATCAAAAGTTAGTCTGTTAAAATCCTTTGAGGCTACTTTTGACACGAATGCAAATTTATAGAATTTCGAAGCGGAAATTCATATTTTTGCGAAACTTTAGTTACTTTTATAAAAGGAGCAGTAAAAGTGATAAGATTGAGCAAATAAAAACAAATTAATTTCAGTTATAAGCAAAAAAAACTCAAACATCCTGTGAACGTTTCTCCAGTGCAGCCATTTTCGGTTTCCGTCCTCGTTTGGCCGGTAGTTTCGATTTACTTTCTGCGTCTTTGCAAGGTTTATCGTCAGGTGAAACTTGTTTGGGTTTCCTTGCGCGTTTTGCTGGCGCTGTAGAAGTTGGTTTCGGATCTCTTTTACAAACTTCGTCGGGCGAAATGCTTTTTCCTGGTGATACCTTCAATTTCTTTTTCGACGGATGCGCGGATGCAGACCCGACGACGTCATCGCGATGCGCTTTCAAAAATTCCTTGAACGAATCTCCAATCAAATCGACTTTAACGTCCGCTGCAGGTAACTGGCTAAGGAGCTCATGTGGGTTCCAAGGAACAATGTCGCACTTCCTGAAGCCCGAAACTAGGATACGCTGAGTTTTCGGAGCCAGTACTGCTAGAAGATCGCTAATAAGGCTTCCCAGTGTGTATTTAGGGTTTGTTGCATTTTTTGAACCTTCCCGAGAGACACGCCAGCGTCCCAGAATCTTTCGCCACTCACGCTGCATTGGCCCGAAGTACGCAACGTCCAACGGTTGGGTTAGATTAGTGCAGGGTGGCCACTGAACCGGGAAAAACGGGAAAACCGGGAAAAAGACGGGAATTCAGAACGACCGGGAAAAAAGCGGGAAAAAGCCGGGAATTTGAGTTGATTACCGGGAAAATTATTGTTGAGAGAAATTTGGTGAACATACACAGCAAAAAAATTCTTGTGATATCACATCATTTTCGCTGCACATCAGTCACGTCGTAAAAGTGATGTACAGATTACATTCTTCCAACACAGCAAATAAGCCGCCGCAGCTTGAAATGTGGGTCTAGCAATCGCTAGAACCGAATCTATGGATGAATCATATATAAATAAAATATTGGCATGAATTCGTACACTGATCCGTGGATTGTGAGGCATATCCCTTACCTCTCGGCTATTTCACCGAGTTGGAAGGTGGGTGATTAATATGGTACTGTTTCTAAGTATCTGCTGGAATGGGTTTGTTGACACTTTCCGGTGCCAACGAGGGTGTACATGGTAATTGTAATAATTGTTGGAAAACGATGTAACCGAGTAAAATTACGTCCAAAATTGGATACGTCGCCAGAAATTACGCGCTTGGAAATTACAAAATTATTTGCTGTGTATATGAATTTTATACAACTTATCGATAATCTGTATAAGCAAGCTAAATTTAAATTATCGATTTGGATCCTGTACAACCTTGCTTTTCTCAAAATTTTGCTAATGCATTATCGAATTTGTGAATAAATTTAAAACTTCAGCATCATTTCAAACATAAACAATTTCATAAAGGGTTATCCCTTTCCTTCCCACGATTTTGAACGACTATGTCTATGTCAAGAAAGTGTTTCCGAAAAAGGTGCTCAAACAAAACTTATTCTAAATCGGTCAAAGTCTTCGAAATCAACGAAAAAGTTGTACAGTTGTATTTTATTGGTTGTTTGATTGTTTATCAATAGTTGTACTATTTAAACGAGTGTTGGTAGTTGGGTTTACCTAATGATATTACAATTGTATTGTAAAAACTATTGAATTATATTAATTTAATTCCGCTTGTTTCGAGTTCGTCGAACATTGATGATGCTCTAGACCAACCATGGGAAGTAGAGGGTTAAATATTGAAAGTAAATTTGAAGAGAAAGTATTGTGTCTTTCGATCAGAATATTTAACATTTTCGGCGAACTTGAGAAAAACGGAATTAGATGTAATAGTTTTCAGAATATTATTGTAACCCCATTAGTGTTGGCTACATCTTTAGTCCAAAATTGTTTTCAGATTAGAAACGACAATTAAAATTGGACAATTTTTTTTCGGCTTTTTTCCAGAAACCTGTTCAAGTAAAATTTAATATTTAGAAGCAGCGTAAGTAACAGCCAGATTTTTCTATTCAACGTTCACTTTACCATGCCACAAAATTATTCACCTAATGTTCAACAGGACCGTATTCCCAGAATCATTTCTTTGATACACTTCCAACAAATAAAATAGTATTAGGAGCTACAGTATGTACGTGGATAGTATTTTACTCACACTGTCACACTGTAATGTCGTTTTCGTTTTTGCGGTGGTGCTACACCGGTGTAGCACTTTTGCACCGAAAGTGTTCGTTTTTGATTTTCGTGCTGCACCGGTGTAGCACTTTTTCTGCACCGCTCAAGATAGTGCAGCACTCAAAAATTCGAGAGTGTAGCGAGTGTATTATGTTTCCAGTTCAAAACCGAATTAGCGACATTTTTTCTTTGACTTCCGCTGCTTTTGTCTTGCGTCAAACACAATGTCGGAAGTGGGGCGCTGTATAGAGCACCAGGTGTACAATACAGCGCCCCACTTCCGACATTGTGTTTGACGCAAGGCAAAAGCAGCGGAAGTCAAAGAAAAAATGTCGCTAATTCGGTTTTGAACTGGAAACATAATACATTGTGTCCACCAATCAACGTTTGCAAAGTTGTAAATATTTTGGTTTTTATTCACGCACACCAATGCAACTGCACCGAAAATGTTCGTTTTTGCAGTGACAAGTATAGCACGAAGCGGTGTAGCACCGCCGCAAAAACGAAAACGACATAAGATCCTGAAATCGATTCGTTTGATTGCATATTACTCGAATTAGTCCACATGTGATGTAAAATGATTGAGGTAAAATTTGTTATAAGAATAAATGTCTGCAATTTAGTAAAACATATTTGTTCAGAATTACACTTGGTTTCAGCTAAACTTTCTTTTTTATCCCCGCGTTAGAAGGAAATTAGAGGAAATTAAGCTGCGTCCAATAAGCTAAACTTTTGTGGCGTGACCTTACATTAAGGACAGACTTGTTAGAATCCCAAAATGGCCGCCACAATGGCCGACTTTGGCACCTACTCACGATTTTGAAAGCACAAATCTCTTCGTAAACAAAACCAGCGCACCTGAGCTTCTTATTTTAAGCTTATTACAAGTGAGCAAGAACAGAATAATATAATGCACTGTTGTTTGAAGCTTCCTTCTTGAGATTTGTGCGTCTGAAGTTCTGATGCAATATTGAAACGGGATTTTAAGACGTTTATCCTTAACTGAGAATTTTTATAATCACTGGTTGTTGATCATTCTTAAAAGACGGAGAGGGTAGATAACTGTTTATTGCAGTGTGGAAATCTTTTAAGTGTGGAAAAAATTTAAGTTTAAATTCACGCAAAAGAAAAGCTTAAAAAATCTTTTTTGTAATTGCGTTGCGAATTCGCCTACTTTTCACTCGCGGTAGCAATGATAAAACGGCCTACTTTTCTTCGCTGAAGCAAAGGTGCCGAAAAGTACTACTTTTCGGCACTCTTAAGAGTTCTGAAATGTAGCACTTTTCGGCACTTTTGCTGGCACACACTTTTTGTTAAGTACCGCTACTTCCGTAGATACAGTTGCTGCTTCTACATGCACTGATCAGTTCGAATCCGAATCAGGACGATTCCGATTCTGATTTGAACTGTCAATCAGGTGTAAAAGCAGAAGCTGAACCTTTTGCTTTTGCTTATGATGCTGCATGACGACGACGGGAGCTTAAAAACTTGCGACAGTTGGCGCATCATAGCCTACCTGATCGAAGAAAATATTATGCACTACGTCCTGTCCGTGCGAGCATGGAGGCTCGCACGTGGTTGCTGATACATGTTTGTGTGGCTAGTGAGATTATACTGTACGGGAATTTTTGCAATTACAAAAAAACTTTGTGTGCAACGCGTTGCAAAACTCGGTTTTTTCAGCACTCGTCGTATTTATCCAACTCGACAAGCCTTGTTGGATAAACGTACAACTCGTGCTGAAAAAAATCACCATTTTGCAACTTGTTGCATAAATAACTATATTCTTATCATCATTTAGAACATTGCTGCAAAACAGTGCTGAAACAATTGGGTTATTTTCAACTGTAATCGTTCTTAAATGTGGTTTATTGAGGAAAAGTATTAGTATTTACTAGTTAAATGCATTATTTTGAGTGTTTTTTTACATTGTTCCAATTTTAACGTAAAACGAGAGTTGGGTGTTACATACTCAAAAAATGTTTATTTTGAAAAACCGGGAAAAGTTGTAAAATCGTACCGGGAAAACCGGGAAAGAGACGGGAATTCCAAAACTAAAATTGAGTGGCCACCCTGTTAGTGGCATTGGGCGGCAGGCAGATGAATCGTACATTTCTTTGCCGGCATATCTCGATAACCGTTGGATTCAAATGAGAGGACAGGTTGTCTCCAATCAGTGCAATTGGTCCAGACAAATGTTTTGTTGCTGGCAAGAAAAGCGTTTTGAACCAATCTTCAAAAATCTTTTCGTCAAACCAGCCGGAAGCACTACGATTGTAGCGTGTTCCTGGGGGGCCGTTTTGTGTCCAAGAATCTCATAAGTGCTCTGCCTTGAACACCACATATGGTGGCAACAGCTGTCCGGTCGCACTACCACAAAACATTACGGAAGTTGCAGATTTGCTGAAATTCCCCACGTTTTCAAAATATTTCAAGTCGGGTTTGCATATGGCGAGCTTCTTTCCCGGGTCATCTGATGATTCGTCTCATCATAATTGAAGATGTTGGAGGCGGGAACTTCCTTGAGGGAATCCTTTAAGTTGGCCATATACTCCTCAACAGTATCACGGGTGACTCCTGCTCGGCTCAACTTAATGTTTTGTGCAAATCGTTTGCTCAGCTCCTGGTGGTCACGAAGGAACCGTGTTACCCAGTCCCGAGATGGTTTGTTATTCACGAAAGTTGGAATCTGTCGATCCTGCTTCGCCAGATAGATCCGCACAACTTCTCGAAGATCGTCTGTTCCGACGGGGAAGCCCCACTCGGAGAGCGCGCAGAGATGGTCCGAAAACGAAGCTCCTTCCGCGTCCGTAAATACTTTTTGGTGGCCGGGAGTTCTATAATGCGATTCGCGCAGTTTGTTGTAAATCGTTTGCCGGCTGCAGTTAAGTTGTTTGGCGGCCTCTGTGTGGGTCATCTTTCCGGCTCTCACTTTTTCAAAGAATCCCTTGCTTTCGTCTCCCGAAAGTATGGTGTATTGGCGAGAACAATCTGCTTTTTGGTAGTTTCGCACCATTGTTGAACCTAGAAAAAGGTAAACATCATAACCTTATCATTTGGACGACGAATTGACGGCCGCGTACATTTTCTAGTGAAATAAACTAATTTATCAAAACATGACTTCCACCGGTGCTAGAATATGAAAGATAACTATTTTTTTGGATATATTTACCAACTTACCGGAATATATGAGCAGTGGGAATGGTGTAGAACAAATAGATTTTTCTGGTGCCGTAAATCGCCACTACACGAGTCTCGAAGTATTTTACTATTTTCCGAGGCGAACCAGTCTAGGGCTGAAAGCCTCGTAAATAAAGCTAATAATAATAATATTTTACTATTTTGACAAGAAGTAGTAACCGGTTTTTGTAAAGGGACAATGCAAAATAACGACAAAATATAGTGTATAATAAAACGTCATAGATATAATATAAATTTAAATAAGCATTTTGTTTCAAAAATACTGATAGCTAATATATCCAAAGTAGCCCCGTAAGTCAAAAGAAGCCCCGCACGTCGGTAGTTGTGATTTATATACAAATTGTTTTTGATTTGGCTTGGAGAATTAATTAATTTATTTATTTATTATTACTATATCTTCGATAAAAAACCGTACAGACTGGTTCTTAATCTAATTTAATAACCTATTCCTGAAGTTCTCCTTCGTCATGCCAAAATCGAACATGTAGCTAACTTCATAAAACACTCGTATGCAGGAGCTCAAAGGATTGTTGTGGCCGTAGTTTGTTCTATGCCCAGGAACAATAAGGAAGTCGTTTTGTCGAAGTTGACGCGTCGGAACATTCAGTGACAACTGCCGTAGGAGATCCGGACTGTCAATACTGTTCTACAATATACCGAACACGACTAACTGCTGTGACTTTTTACGCCCATCAGAAAGCAGTTCCAGATCGATTAGGCGGCAGCGTGTAGGGTAGTCCGGGAAGTGCTCAGGATCGTTCCATGGTAGATTGCGAAGCGCAAAACGTATGAAGCGCCTCTGGACGCGTTCGATGCGTATTATCTGCGAAGCGTGATACGGATTCCAAATCGGAGCTGTATTATCCAAGATGCTACGCACCAGGGCACAGAACAGTGACTTAAGCGTGTACGGGTCGGTGAAGTGCGTTGCGTTGTGGCGGATAAATCCAAGAACGGAGAATGCTTTCGCAGTTGTTACGGACACGTGCTCGCGGATTCGGATTTTTCACGAATGAAAATGCGATTTTGTTTGTAAAGCTGTGGTTATCTTGGATACCTGCTTGAAACATCTTGAAAACCAGTGTAAGTAACTATAGCTGAGCATTTGTAAAACTGGCAATCAGGTCTGCAACCAAATTCCTTTGACACGCAAAAACATGTTCAACATGTTTACAAAGATAAGATTGAACCCACAATACCTACTATCCTTCCGGTTTTGACATCCTCCTGGATACTGGGTTCGTCGTAGAGCACGACGACCTTGTTTTACATTCTTCGCCGCCAACACAATTCTCTTGCACGCAGCCAAAGATAGTCCTTAGCACGCGTCGCTCGAAAAATCCGAGTGCTTGTAGATCCTCCCCGAACATGGTCCATGCCTCGTATACGTAGAGGATCACCGGTCTTATTAGCGTCCTGTACATGGTACATTTGGTGCGGGGGTGAATATTTTATGACTTCTGAAGCCCGTAGTATCTATTGATGGTGCTCCTTTGTATTCCACGACTTACATTGTTGTCAGCCATCAGTAAGGATCCAAGGAGAAAAAATTCATCCACTATCGCGCAAGTATCTCCGTCATGAGAGTCCGTCATCTTGTCGTAACTTCCGGCGAAATCCAAATGAACTGGATAGTTTTCACGAAACTCTTTCGCACACCGTCCATCCTTGCTTTTATCGGTCTGGTCAGCTTCCCAGAAAAACAATTTTGCCGTCTTTAAGACGATAAACTGGTGATGCGTTGGGACCTGGTATTCACGGTATTTCTGAAAGATTTGCCGTACGGTGAATACCTGGTTCGATGTCGACGACCGTCGATGGAACCGGCTTGATAGTATCCCATGATATCGTTCGTTTTAGGTAAAAGATCATTTTTTGTAGGTGACATTCAAAATGGTGATAACTTGGAAGTTACCATATTTCAAGTGGACGCCTCTCTTGTACATAGGAAAGATAATCCCCTTTTCCACTTCTCCGGTAGATGTTCGGTTCCTCAGATCCTGACTATCGACCAGCACAGGAAAGTGACCAACACCTTTGGGCCCATATTCCTTACCATCCATACCAGCTGCGTTGTTAATTTTGAGCTGTAAAATGGCACTTTCCTCAGCGTCGGAGTTGGTTCATTTCCGTGTACAGATGTAGTCGTTGCCGCCGCTGCCTTGTTCTGCCTTCTTTACGTTCTCCATGCCATACAGCTGCTCGCCTTCTAATCATCTCGCTCATGTTCGTCTGTCATGACCAGTGCCTGTCTTTAACCCTGCAGATTTCGGCTCGCGACACGAAGTCTTTGCGGAATGCGTTGAACTTCTGAAAAAACTTCCTTGTTGTTTGAGAACGACACAGCAGTTCCATTTATCGCACTCCGTTTTTTCCAGGCGGTGTTTTTGTTTTCTCTCTCGAAAGAGACGAGCCTTCTGTTTTTGCTTTTGTTTGTATCATTTCACATTCTGTCGGGTTCCATGCTGCAGCATTACCGCCCGCGGTGCGTTCTTCTACTTTAGAGTCATTCTGCACTCCTCGGCGAACCATTCGTTCCTTCAACTCCATTCCACGTGTCCGATAGTGCTCATTGGCTGCTATGAGTGTAACTCAACAGTCCTCCAAAGGGGTGACATCGAGTACATCTCCTTGTCCAGCAACGCTGCCTCGAGATTCTAATTAAGTCGCTCCAATCGTCGGTATGAATTCTTTCTCCTAGCCTACCTGAGCGTTTCGATCTCCTATACTGAACTTGACGTCGTTGGCTTGGGCAGTCGTCATACACGTGTTCGAGCTACGCGTAGAATGCGTTCTTGTCAGCATCATTGCGTTCCTTGTCGACCATCAACCGATCACGCCCATTACGATATAAGCTGTTCCCAGCTCGCGTGTGTTGCCGAAGCTCTGGTATATTGTATTATTGATCAATCGATCGAATCCTGTCCAACACATCGATGCCGAACACGAGGTCCTTCAGTAGATCGGCGAGTATGCGATCGCTTCCGAAGTTGAAAAATCATCAGTTATGCGTATCGAGCTTCATTGATGCCAGTTCGCATTATTTTATTATAGACTTTTCGCTGCTTCTAGTTTTGCATGTGATTTTCAAAGCCTGACACCAACTTACTAACCCAGGATAGTGGGTTGACCTCCCCGAAAGCTACGGGTTCTACATGTGCGTAACGTCTACTCTGGGACAAAGCTAGCTTTTCAACTTAGTGTTCTATGAGCTCTTCCACAGTTGTTAACTGAGAGCTTCCTCTGTTTATGACCGTTTTGCATGTGTATATCGTGTGATAGGCACAAATATAATTTTTGCCCATGTAAATCAAGGAAATTTGCATTACGAAAAGTTCCTGGATTGACCGATATCGAACTCATCACCGTCACACCCCAGCATCAGTAGGTCGAGACCTCCATTTGAGAACCTTGTGCTAACAATACTAGAGAGCAGGCATAGATCCAGCGAGAACGTAACGTTACGATATAGTCCATTCCATAGACCAATTATTCCTAACATCACTCGATTGTTCTACCACAGGTATCACCACAAGACAAAGCCCAACCAACAGAACCACCAGAATGACTCGTTCGTCTCCAACTTGTTTCGATAACCGGGAGGAGAGGCAGAGGTCAACGACACTTATCTACCACGCCAGACGCAACGAAACCCATAAGCAACACACAACAAAGTTAAAGTTACTACTACTCGTCTCGTCGTCGCAGTCAGTCTCAGTCAGTGTTGACCAGGTTCGTCGTCGTCGTTGTCGGTCGTTTCTCTTTCAGAGATTGGACCCCGGCCGGCTGTTGTCGCGACGGGTGCAGCCGCAGTGGATGACTCACGTTTGTTCTGAAAACGATTTACCTTCACTTTTCGATTTCTTAGTAAGGTTCTTCTTCGATTGAAGATGCCTGCCTTGCGTATACGTGAGGTTGCTTATCAACAACACATCTGTCTGTTTTGTTGGTTTTGTTACATCGTCGTCATTAAACAAACGACCGTGGCATCGTATACACCTCCGATCGATGGTGCACCAATCCATTTGTTTATCTTTCAAATGGATGGTGTTAGGTCAGAACAGATCAAGTTGCAAAATTGATAAGAAGAAAATTGACGTCTTTCTAAAGAATTTTCTAAAAGTCACTCTGTTGCTTTCTGCAACTCATGTAGATGCCTAGGACAAAAAAATCCCTGCCTTAACCCTTTGGAGCCGGAAGGGTCAATACGACCCGGAGATGAAACCGAGCAGAACAAACGCATTCAAGGCCAGCGAGGTTGCGGCAGCAAAGGGTTAAACCCTTATCCAACCGCACAGAGAATGTGACTCAATCTTGAAAATGTTTTGGAGGCCTTTAAAAAGTTCTACGTTAGTTTTATACTTCTTAATCCCTCTTTCACGGTAAAGGCTGGGTATGCTGCGCAATTCAGATCCCATTGTGATCCACTAGCCTCTGCCCAGCAACTCCTATCCCTACCTTCTCGCGGTACCGGCCGGAAACTATGAGCAACCTTAGGGAAGATCGGGTAACCAACCTCGGTGGGAACTTTAGTCGTTGGCTGACAGGGAAGGGGGGGTTTGCTTCGGAAAATCTGAGCGTCTGTTCTCCAGGAGGAGCGGCTCACAACAGCGTCTGATCCCCATGTTAGGGGCGGCTGATCTACGTCCGAGTGCCAGGGATGGACTCTAAGCTCAACTGTGCACTATGGTCCTCCGGAAAGTAGGGGGCTGGTGTCAGGCCCTACGAGCCTGCCGTAAAAAACCGTTGTAACGGAAAATCAGCAACAGAATAATACGAACCGAGACCAACGGCAACGATCCCAGCGAACAAAAAGGACTTGCGATTGGAAACTCGGTACGTAGAACTGCCGATCTCTCAAGTTCATTGGGAGCACCCGCATACTCGCCGATCTACTGAAGGACCACGGGTTCAGCATCGTAGCGCTGCAGGAGGTGTGTTGGACAGGATCCATGGTGCGAACGTTCAGAGGTAATCATACCATCTATCAGAGCTGCGGAAACACACGCGAGCTGGGAACAGCTTTCATCGTGATGGGTGATATGCAGAGGCGCGTGATCGGTTGGTGGCCGATCGACGGAAGAATGTGCAGGTTGAGGATCAAGGGCCGATTCTTCAACTTCAGCATAATAAACGTGCACAGTCCACACTCCGGAAGCACTGATGATGACAAGGACGCATTTTACGCGCAGCTCGAACACGAGTACGATCGCTGCCCAAGCCACGACGTCATGATCATCATAGGTGATTTGAACGCTCAGGTAGGCCAGGAGGAGGAATTCAGACCGACGATTGGTAAGTTCAGCGCCCACCAGCAGACGAACGAATACGGCCTACGACTCATTGATTTCGCCGCCTCCAAAAATATGGCCATTCTTAGCACCTTTTTCCAACACAGCCTCCCTTATCGTTACACCAGGAGATCACCACAGCAGACGGAATCTCAAATCGACCACGTTCTAATTGACGGACGGCACTTCTCCGACATTATCGACGTCAGGATCTAGCGTGGCGCCAACATCGACTCCGACCACTATCTGGTGATGGTCAAACTGCGCCCGAAACTCTCCGTCATCAACAATGTACGGTACCGGCGACCGCCACGGTACAACCTACAGCGACTGAAGCAACCGGATGTTGCCTCAGCATACGCGGAGCATCTCGAAGCCGCGTTGCCAAATAAGGGCGAGCTCGATGAGGCCCCCCTAGAGGACTGCTGGAGTACAGTGAAAGCAGCCATCAACGACGCAGCCGAGAGCACCATCGGGTACGTGGAATGGAATCGACGAAATGAATGGTTCGACGAAGAGTGCAGAACGGTTTTGGAGGAGAAGAACGCAGTGAGGGCGGTAATGTTGCAGCAAAGGACTCGACAGAACGTGGAACGTTACAAACAGAAACGGAAACTGCAGACCCGCATCTTTCGGGAGAAAAAGCGCCACTTGGAAGAAGCGGAGTGTGAAGAAATGGAACTGCTGTGCCGTTCCCAAGAAACACGGAAGTTCTATCAGAAGCTCAACACATCCCGCAACGGCTTCGTGCCGCGAGCCGCAATATGCAGGGATAAAGACGGCGGCCTCTTGACGGACGGACGTGAGGTGATCGAAAGGTGGAAGTAGCACTTCGATCAGCACCTGAACGGCGTGGAGAACGTAGCCACGGGAGCCCACGGCAACGGAGGAAACGACGAACTTAAGGATGCCATTCACCAGCTCAAAACCTACAAAGCAGCTGGTGAGGATGGTATCGCAGTTGAACTCATCAAGATAGGCCCAGAAAAGTTGGCCACCTGTCTGCATCGGCTGATAGTCAGGATCTGGGAAACCGAACAGCTACCGGAGGAGTGAAAGGAACGGGTAATTTGCCCAATACACAAGAAAGGCGACCATTTGGAATGTGAGAACTTCGAGGCGATCACTATTTTGAATGCTGCCTACAAAGTTCTATTCCAAATCATCTTCCGTCGTCTGTCACCTAAAACGAATGAGTTCGTGGGAAGTTATCAAGCTGGCTTCATCGACGGCCGGCGACAACGGACCAGATCTTCACCGTACGGCAAATCCTCCAGAAATGCCGTGAATACCAGGTCCCAACGCATCACCTGTTCATCGACTTCAATGCGGCATACGACAGTATCAACCGCGCAGAGCTATGGAGAATCATGTACGAAAACGGCTTTCCTGGGAAGCTGACTAGACTGATTAAAGCAACGATGCACATTGGTCCAAGAGAGTGTCATTTTGGTAAAAAAACAATAACTTTTTTTCGAGACGAGATATCAATGGGGTGTCTTCGGCAACTTTTTTATGCATTTTAAGCTGCATCTTATGTAGGGGTCGTCCATATTTTCAATTCATTTTTGCGAAATTTACGACATAAAACTTTTTTCTGGTGAATTTTTTTAGGTCAAAATAATCTACAAAAATATAGCCCAAAGTATACCAAAAAACTTTGCTGAACAAACTTATATTTATTTTTTTCATTTTCATTGAGTTTGGAAGCGGTTTTCATGGCCGACCCCCAAAAACCAATTTTTGGCCGATAACTTTTTTGTGTGCGATTTTCAAAGCCTACTATGTTCTAGACAAATGTTCATGGGATGATTTTGCAACTTTTTCTCGAAGACGACCATAAACTATTTCGTCACTACAAAGAGTTATGCACTTTTTTAGCTTGAAAATGTGCTATTTTGTGATGCGTGTATCTCAAAATGGCGCAAACATTTTTCAAATCTATAAAGGTGACACAATTCTACTAGTATTCAACTACATTTTAACGGGTTAAAACATTGGGGATAATCTAATTTACCCATAATAAGATGCACTTGAAAACTGTGATTTATTGATATTTGCAAGTGAAATTTCCTTGTCACCATGTAAGGCAACATTGCATGGCATGCTTTGATGACATTTAGGGTACCGATACTATTAAGCACATTGCAACAACATGAAAATGCTTCATTATGGAGTTCAAAAATCAATTTTACTTCATTATTCACAAATAACAGACCCTCAAAATCATCATGGTGAAGGTCCTTTGCGTCCCCCATTTTAAGTGTTGGATTTTGCCTCACGTTTTCTCAATAATGAATCTGGAGTTTGGAGTTTCGTCAAACTTACATACTTGGACTTTTCTACTGAATATTACCATCACTTGTCATTCTTCCGACGCCCATGTGACGTGACCAGCGCAACACAGTCTGCCTTATTTTATTAATTTAACAATGCCAATCGTTTGATACATAACCTATAAAAAATCTCCCTCAAAAAGGCGTAAAAACTCCGTAAAAAAAAAAAATAAGGATACGGGTAATGTCACAATAGATCTAAAAACTGGTCGCAGTGACAAACCCGAACAGGAAAAAAAGACATCTGCACATAATGTGCGGCTACAGGGCGGCCTGTATTGATCACGATTCAAACCGTTTGGAAGAAATTGGTCGCATTTGTAGAGTAGAATATGCGTTAATTTATAAGCTCTCTAGTCTACGGCAAACTGCATTGGGCTGTTCAAGTTACACGGATGTCGGAAAAATAGCAGATGAAAGTAATATTAAGTAGAAAAGTAGAGAGATGCCTTCGGCTCCGTGCTAGGCCGCGCAATGTTTGCAGTTGAGGATGATCACTCGATAATGATACTCGAGTACCAAAAAACACTAAACGTCCACAGGAACTGAGCGATTGGACCGGGCCCAGAGAAGAACGATTTGACGTAGATTGAACGCAACGATTTGCAGAGCATCAATACCTAAAACAAGTTCAAGTATGTAAGTTTGACGAAACTCTATACTCCAACTCCATACTCCAACAATTGAAATGGGGGACGCAGTGGACCTTCACCATAATGATTTTAAGGTTCCTCACTCCTCCTCTCCTCTTCTTGGCATAACGTCCTCACCGGGACAAAGCCTGCTTCTCAGCTTAGTGTTCTATGAGCACTTCTACAGTTATTAACTGAGAGCTTCCTCTGCCAATGACCATTTTGCATGTGTATATCTTGTGGCAGGCACGAAGATACTCTCTCTTCAGCATGGTCATGCTGAATACCCGTGCGTTTACCGCCTCGGCTATATGGGCCCTATTTTCCTCACTCCTGTAATTTGTGAATAATGAAGTAAAATTGATTTTTGAACTCCATAATGAAGCATTTTCATGTTGTTGCAATGTGCTTAATAGTATCGGCCCCCTAAATGTCATCAAAGCATGCCATGCAATGTTGCCTTACATGGTGACAAGGAAATTTCACTTGCAAATATCAATAAATCACAGTTTTCAAGTGCATCTTATTATGGGTAAATTAGATTATCCCCAATGTTTTAACCCGTTAAAATGTAGTTGAATACTAGTAGAATTGTGTCACCTTTATAGATTTGAAAAATGTTTGCGCCATTTTGAGATACACGCATCACAAAATAGCACATTTTCAAGCTAAAAAAGTGCATAACTCTTTGTAGTAACGAAATAGCTTATGGTCGTCTTCGTGAAAAAGTTGCAAAATCATCCCATGAACATTTGTCTAGAACACAGTAGGCTTTGAAAATCGCACACAAAAAAGTTATCGGCCAAAAACTGGTTTTTAGGGGTCGGCCATGAAAACCGCTTCCAAACTCAATGAAAACGAAAAAATTAAATATAAGTTTGTTCAACAAAGTTTTTTGGTATACTTTGGGCTATATTTTTGTAGATTATTTTGACCTAAAAAAATGCACCAGAAAAAAGTTTTATGTCGTAAATTTCGTAAAAATGAATTGAAAATATGGACGACCCCTACATAAGATGCAGCTTAAAATGCATAAAAAAGTTGCCGAAGACACCCCATTGATATCTCGTCTCGAAAAAAAGTTATTGATTTTTTACCAAAATGACACTCTCCTGGCCCAATGTGGCGATGGACGGTATGCAAAACTGCGTAAGGGTTTCGGGTGATATTCCATTACGGATATGATCATGCGCTTAGCTACAGCGTAATTAGCCCTCCTGCTCCAAAGTCGAATACGCTGGCTGTAAAAAGACAATAAAATGTTTCTAAGTATTCCATACACACATATCTCATTGGCTGGAGTAATCCATCCATCAGAAGCCACTAGAGGAGTCCCCGTAAGAACAGTTTTAACGTTGGGATTTTTAGAGTGGTCCACCACATAGTTCTAGAGGCGTTTCTAGTAAATGAAGCATTTTAGGAAAATCTGCCGAGGCACCAAGAAGAAATTTATAAAAATGTATATCAATCCCGGAATTAATAGTGAAAGAACAGACAAGCAGACGTAACTCCAATTGACATGTGTCAGATGAAGAATCTTTCAACAAACTGGGATCTCTTTACTGATTTGGTTGCGGCCAAATTTCATGGATACTCACCATCTATTGACACTTCAATTGATTTAGATGATGCCGTTGATACTCTAAAACGACCTTCATCATGGAAGCTTTTGAAGAAGCATGCCCTCTACGGTCTGTGAAGATCACAAGAGGAACCCCTTGGTGGAACTCTGATCTGGCGAAACTCAGGAAACAATGTAGAAAGAGTTAGAACATACAACGTTCGGTTGGTTTGGAGGCTTTCAGGTCGGCTCGCAAGGCCTACAGGAAAGCTCTCCGGTCTGCTGAACGATCCGGCTGGAAAAACCTTTGTACGATTGTTTCCAGGTTGAGTGAAGTCAGTCGGTTCAACAAAATCCTTGTGAAATCTAAGGATTTCCGAGTGAACAAACTTCGTTTGCCAAATGACGATTTCTCTTCCTCTGATGACGAAGTTCTAGAATGCTTATTCAGCACACACTTCCTCGGATGTGTGGTTATTACATCTTCGGATGAACCTGATGTCTTTTCTTGTAGTTATGATTCTTTAGCTTCGGCTCTGAGTATTGTAACTATAGAATTGATTGAGTGTGCTCTTAATAGCTTTGCTCCTTTCAAATCTCCTGGGGCAGATGGGATTTATCCTATTTTGCTTCAGACATGTTTTGAAAAAAACTACTTGTTTGCAATTTTGCTACAGGGAGGGTATATTCCCAAATCCTGGCGGGATATTACTGTAAAGTTTATTCCGAAAGTGGGTCGTGCGTCGTATGAATAAGCAAAGAGTTTCAGACCTATCAGTTTAACCTCTTTTCTTCTGAAATGCATAGAACGCATTGTGGATCATCACATACGTGATGTTCATCTGTCCAACGTGCCTCTTCATGTGAACCAACATGCCTACTAATCTGGTAAGTCCACTGTGACTCTTTTACACAAGGTTGTTTACGATATCGAGAAAGCATTCGCTCAAAAGCAATCTTGTTTGGATGTTTTCTTAGATATCGAGGGTGCCTTTGACAATGTGCCTTTCGATGCCATATTGGAAGCCGCACGGAGTCATGGTATATCTCCAATGATTTCCAATTGGATTCACCAAATGCTCAAAAACCGATATCTCTTCTCGACATTGCGTCTAGCAGCGATTAGGAAATTGAGTGTTTGTGAATGCTCCCAAGGGGGAGTCTTGTCACCGCTTTTGTGGAATCTCGTAGCAGATACGCTATTGAGGCAACTCAATAATAGCGGTTTACGTTAGAGTTATTCTTGATTCGAAGAAAGCTACCAAGAAAGCTTGTATAGCCTTCGGACAATGCCGGCGTACTTTTTGTACAACTTGGGGTCTAAAACCCAAGTATATCAAATGTTCGTCCAATATTGGCCTATGGATGTCTTGTGTGGTAGCAAAAGGGCGAAGTAAGAACGATCCAATTAAAATTAGGCCATCTCCAAAGGATGTGCTTAATAACGATGTCTGAAGCGTTCTTTTCAACTCCTACGGCAGCGCTCGAAGTTCTCTTTGACTCTTATGTGCGGCGAGTGCAATCAGCACTTCAGCAGCACGTAATGGGCAAAGTAATATACTTCTGTTCAGACAGCCAGGCTGCTATTAAAGTACTTGCTTCGGCCAATTCTAGGTCGAAGATAGTTATCGCTTGTCGAACTCAAATCGAGGAGCTGGATTCAGCAAACGCTGTTCACCTTGTATGGGTACCTGGCCATTCTTCTATCGCTGGAAATGAATTGGCTGATGAGTTAGCTCGCACTGGAGCATCACATGGCTTCATTGGCCTTGAGCCAGCTATTAAGATATCGTAAAGCTTCAGATTCACACCTGGGCTGTCACTTAACACAGACAATACTGGAATAGTGTGGAGTCATGTCGTCAAACCAAATTGTATTGTACTGAGCCATCTCCAAGGGTGGCGAAGTATCTTACAAATCTGTCAAAGCAGAATTGCAGCATTCTGGTCAAAGCATTGACTGGCCACTGCCGACTCAGCTATCGCATAGCGAATATTCAGCAAGCTGATTCATTTGTATGTGATAGCTGTGAATCCGATTATGGAACTTCGTATCATTTGATATGTAACTGTCCAGTTTTTGCACAACTGCTTTTCCGAGTATTCGGTAAACACTTATTAAGTGAAACTGACTTCAGAAACCTGAATCTTCAGGATATTCTGTTGTTCTTAACTCGCTGTGGTAAGGAGCTATAGGCTCTCTTTCGCTTTATGGGGGCGTCCATAAATGACGTAGCTTTTTTAATACCCCCCTCCCCCATCGTAGCATTTCATCACAGATTCGGATACCCCCCTTTATAAATGACGTAGCTTGTTAAACACCCCCCCCCCCCCTCCACTCAACAAAAATTTCAGGTCAAAAACGCAAAAAAAAATCGAAACTTTGTTCTGATATCAATTTTAACTTGTAAACATCTTCTTCTTCTTCTTCTTGGCGTAACGTCCTCACTGGGACAAAGCCTGCTTCTCAGCTTAGTGTTCTATGAGCACTTCCACAGTTATTAACTGAGAGCTTCCTCTGCCAATGACCATTTTGCATGTGTATATCGTGTGGCAGGCACGAAGATACTCTATGCCCAAGGAAGTCAAGGAAATTTCCTTTACGAAAAGATCCTGGACCGACCGGGAATTGAACCCGTCACCCTCAGCATGGTCATGCTGAATACCCGTGCGTTTACCGCCTCGGCTATATGGGCCCCTAACTTGTAAACATACTGATATCAATTTTAACTTGTAAACTTGTACGAATACTTATTATGATAAAAAAACAACAATAGCAAGAAAACATTGTCGACTACCAGGTTCAGATCGCCGACATCAAGACCATAGGTGTAACCAGTGGAGATTATCACCAAAGCTAATGACTCAATAAACCACCCATCGTTCTGGTTGATGCCAAAGAACAGATAGTTGAAGCTCCCTATATAGGTAATCTGTATTGCAATCTGTAAACTGTAATCTATTAAGAATATCAAATTGGTTTCATTTGAATAAAATGCACCTTCACATTTGAGGGACCCTGCAGGAGTTTCTTCTAAAATTCTTTCAGCAGTTCATTCTAGAATTCCTCAAGAAGTTTTTCTTGGGATTCCCATTTTTGAGAATTCCTTCCTTTTTAACTTCTCCAACACTTCCCTCAAAGATACCTCAAAGAATTCCTTCCGGAGTTTCTTCTTAGATTCCATCGATCTTCTGAGATTTCTCCGGGAGTTTTTTGAAAGGTTTTTTTTTAATTTATCCATGGTTTCCTTCAGGAGTTCTTTTAACCCTTTATAAGGCCGAGAGAACCAGGCACGGAATCCACTCGTTCTACATTGGAATATTAAGTACATGTGGTGTAATGAACAAAAACGTTTTTATTTTCAAAAAAATCGATGGTCGATTTTGTATGAAAAAATGGTCTAAATTTCAACTTTTTGTCAACAAAGTTTAAAATGTTGTTATTTTGTGATGCGTTTATCAATCATGCTGATTTTTTGACAGGTTATTGCCCTAATATTCATGAGTTACTTGTGTGGATTTGAACTCGATCGGTCAATTATTTTGGACTATATGGCAATTTTAGTACATGCCCACTAATTATAGTACATTTTTTTTCAAAAGGCTAGGTTTTTAAAAGTAATGAAGCAATCAAGTTGAAATTTTGTCCACAAGTAAAAGGAACATAGGCCTTCCATTCCCCATCATTCGATTTTCCATTCGCTCACCATAACAGAATTTCGAGCTTATATACCTTGATGCACTCAAAAATGGCAGTTTTGGGAGAGACATTTTGTTCTAAAAAAGCCCATTCATATTTGTTATGGTTCAAAAAAATCATGAGTGTTCACAAAGGCCCAATGTGTCCATCAGTTAAAACAGAAGTTGTAAAAACTTTCTAAACGAACAGAAAAAAATATGTATATAAGGTGGCAATATAGTTACCACTGCCTTATAAAGGGTTAAGGTTTTCTTCTCCTCTCTTCCACCAGCAGATTCTTCGAAAATCTGTTCAGGGACTTTAGCCGGAATTTCTTTTGAGGTTCCATCAGAGCTTCTTCCTAAGTTTTCTAAAGAAGGTTCTTCCTGGATTCCTCCAGGAGTTCCTTCTGGGTTTCTTTCAGGAATTCCTTCCGGAATTCACTCAGATAATTATTCCGAGATTTTTGTAAGAATTTCTCCCAACATTCTTTTAAAACCTCTCCAGGGGTTCCTCCAGGAATTCCTTCTCGGATTCCTTCTGGAATTCTCTCCTGGATTCCTCTGGGATTGCTCGAAAACTTCCTTGTAGGATTCATCCAGGATTTTTTTCCCGGGACTCCTCCAGGATTTTTTTTTGGTATCCCTCCATTCACTCCTTCCAGTATTCCTCTAGAATCTCTTAGAATTCCGCGAGAAATCTCTTAACGAATTTCCCCCATTGTTTCTTCTGGAATTCCTCCAGGATTTTCTTTTTTAGAGTGCACCAGGAGTTCTATCTGGATATCTTTCGGAATTCCCCAAAAAATCGGGATTCCTTCAGAAATTCCTTTCGGAATTCCATAAAAAATTTCTTCCGTGTTTTCTACAGAAATTGAACCAGGAGCTCTATCTGAGACTCTACAAATAGCTACTTCTGAGATTCTTCCAGGAATTTATTCAAGATTTTTTTCCATAAGTTCCATCTAGAATTGCTCCAGGAACTCCTCACGGGATTTCTTTTAGAATTCGTCTATGATTTCTTTTCAAGATTCCTCCAAGAGTTCCTTCTGAAATGTTGTAGGAATTCTTCGAGGAAGTCCTGTAGAAACTATATAAGGAACTCCTCAAATAATGCTTTATTTTTCAGCAGCAAACTATTGGTCGTGAGAAGCATTTGAGTGAAATTATTTTTTTTTCTACATACATAATACATTATTTTTAAGGCAGGATATCAAAACCATTTTCTCAGATTTAGTTGTTGCGTCCGATAGCTGCATGTATTATTAATGGAAGCTGGCAATTATGTCCATTATTTGTTATTTACGTGAAAGAAAAAAAAGTCATGTAATATACTTTTTCTTTGATTTACTAATACTTAATGCAAGTAAAAAAATTATTAATTACGAAATATGTACTTTTTTTCAATAGGCTTAGTAGAAAGCTCCGTAGCATATCATAAACCCCTACCCCCCTATCGTCACACTTCGTCACAAAATCACAAACACCCCCTCCCCCCCAAAAGCTACGTCATTTATGGACGACCCCTATGCGTTATTACAGTGCCCTTTTCAGGGCGCTGTTTGAACCTATTGTGGTACGCTTATGCGTTAGTACCCTCTTCTAGAGTATTTTTTCCCTATTTCCCTACCTGTCCTTATCCCCATCCTTATCCTCATTTGCTTCCTTTTCCCTCGGTTAGATGATGAAATAGGCTGTTATTTTGGCGATGGCACAAATGTCCCAAATGGAGGATAACGTGCCTCTGAGGATGGGACAAAATGTTAGTGAGACAAACGTTGTTATGGAGACCGATAATCTCTGCACCTTCGCGACTATCTCAGGCAGGGTTTTTTGTTAGTATGGTAGGATCGCATAATCAATTTGATCCTTCGTCATTGCCCTTCGCGTATAATCTCTTTTCTGCGCAATTACAAGCTTAAGAAGAAAAATCATTGCCACTCCACTAGAGAGCAAAAGTCATTAGCCCATTCCACTCAGAAGTGAACTGAACGCAACGAAAGACAAACAAAAGTTTATACCATGCAATCACAACAATAGGCCATACAATATTATTTAACACTATTATTTACATTTCTGCGCGGGACGATGGAATATTCTGCGATGCTTCTCATAGGTACGATGCTTTTACAGTAAGAGTCAACACAATAGTAACCACCCGCGCATCTATTGCTTGCGTTCTCGTGCGAGAATACCATATTTGGCAACACTGACGTAAACAATATACGGATTCTATTGGTTAACGGCTACGCAGTCTTAAGCTCTCAGTACACGCTTTGCTAAGTATGCAAATTTATCTGCATGCGAATACCATCAGTTCAGCAGTTTAGCTTGAGGCTTGGTTGTTGGAATATGCGTGTGGAAAAATTTGCACACTTGGCAAAGCGTGTACTGAGAGCTTTAGGGTTTAAAAACGAGTTTTATTATTCACCCGACGTTTTGACACGGAGATTGTGTCTTCCTCAGGGGAGAATAAATATTAGAGTATTTTGTGAACTGTTAAAAAACGTTAATATTTATTTTCTCCCTGAGAAAGACACAATCCCCGTGTCGAAACGTCGGGTGAATAATAAACTTCATTTTAAAACCCTATCACATCACTCTTCAGTTCGATTCCTCGTAATTTAGGGCCTGTCCATAAACTACGTAGACTCTGATGGGGGGAGGGGGGGGGGTGGGTTTCTGGCCAAAGCCTACGCTCTATACAAATTTCGAAATTTTTGTATGAGTGAAAGTCTACGAGGGGAGAGGGGGGAGTCTTAGATTACCAAAATGGAGTCTACGTAGTTTATGGACAGTGCCTTATAGGGTCTGGGACCATTTGGGTAGGGGGCTTATTTTGAGCACTTGCTGCTATAGCTCAGTCAATTCTTATCCAATTGACTTCAATTTTTGTTCATGGCTAGATACTGTATGTAGCTAACCGTGTCCCAAAAATCAAGTCAATCGGTTAAAAATTGTCTGAGTTACAGTGGCAGTCCCCCTGCCCAAATGGTCCCAGACCCTACCTACAAAAAGTTTTTCACGTCGATGTTACCAAATGTGCTAAACGTAAATGAAAAAACAAAACAGAAATTATTAACATTTTGCTTGTTGATTTGATGTGATACAATTTTTTATGCAGTTTAGATTTTTACAATAAAAATCACATATTTGGCAACACTTTCGTTCAGGTAATATTTAAACAATACATAAAACTCCTTCATTATGATCATCGATGATAGACATACTTATACAGGGTGTTAGGTTCATGAGTGCAAACTTTTCAAAGGGTGATAGAGGACCATAAATGGTGAAAAAAATTGTTCTACGCATATGGTCAAATCTCAACCGTTACGTAGTTATTGAACTCCCCATGTTTTTGACTCTTATTGCCTTAGCTGGCTATAACTTTAAAATGGTCTAACTTATCGCTGTTTTTTTACCCTTATTCGAAAGATTATTGAATTTTCTATCATATGGCATCTTTCAAACGATTGGTTAAGTTAAACAACTAAGTTATCTAGAGCAAAATAGCTAAAAATAACGTGTTTTAATTTGTTTTTGTCAATTATCTTTGAAAAATGCGTAATAAATAAAAATTCTTTCCTTGGCAAAGTTGTGGCCCCTGTTCCACTCTACAGTTCGTTCTTTGATGCCAAACTTCTTACTCTTATCATTTTCTTGCAATTTTGATTTAAATGTGCGGCACAGTGCGCAAAAAGGTGCTTACCATGACGATTGCAAATTTATGATCTGAAATGCGACGTTTAAATCGAAATTGCAAGAAAACGATAAGAGATAGAAGTTTGATGTCAAAGAACGAATTGTAGAGTGGAACAGGGGCCACAACTTTGCCAAAGAAAGAATTTTAATTTATTACGCATTTTTCACAGATAAATAACAAAAACAAATTAAAACACACAACTTTAAGGCTATTTGCTCTAGAAAACTTAGTTATTTAACTTAACCAATCGGTTGAAAGATGCCTTTTGATAGAAAATTCAATAATCTTTCGAATAAGGGTAAAAAACAGCGATAAGTTTGACCATTTTAAAGTTATAGCCAGTTAAGGCAATAAGAGTCAGAAACATGGAGAGTTCAATAACTACGTAACGGTTGAGATTTGATCATATGCGTAGAACAATTTTTTTCACCATTTATGGTCCTCTATCGCCCTTTAAAAAGTTTGCACTCAGGAACCTAACACCCTGTATACATTTATACGTCAATAGGTTATTCTAGTCCATTCCGATAGATTCGTAATTGATAAACTGGCAACACTGTATTTTTTAATACTTTCCTTAGTTTAGATCAGCCTAAAACGTCTTTACATCGTATCGCAATTTTTTTCGCGTTTTGCATCGGTTTTTATGTAACAAAAACCAGTTCTTTACTTGAACATTGTTAATCTTGTCAAAAATTCGTAATCCGTTATTGATAGACTTATGTCCTATCTTGTGAATTTTCAAAAAAAAAAAAATGTTCCGCGAGGCCAAAGGTCTGAAACCCCTGCAAACTCCAGCAATCCCGGCTGCTGGGATGATCTTCAGGTATAAAATTGTACGGCGGGTAAGCCCGGTCACTTATTCCAGTCTGGCTTAGCACCGGTCAAATGGAGTGCGTTGTTTGCCCGGCATTTATTGATTGGCTCTGTATCACTGACCTTTGTTGGTGAGTGAGTCTATTTTGAGTAGCGTTGGGCGTAGATTTATTTTCGGAAAGTGTAACGTGAATTTTATTTTATAGTAAGAAATAAAACATTCAAACTGATTGAACTCAACTCCGTCTGCCCATTCTTAAAGTAAAATCATCATTATTTGGGATTTATCCAGACTGGAAAATGATTTATATCCTTGCGATTTGTCATCTGCCACGCTTCGATTTTCAGAACCATTCAATCGATGGCTATAAAATCTTTCCTCCTTCCTACCTTGTACCACCCTATTACCCCTTCGTTGCCCAGCCCAGCATCATCGTCTCGGCTCTACAGGTTGATTCAGTTCAGCCAACAAACGGTAGCCGTCTGGCTGTCGCGGCTGGTCAGACAGGAGGACAGTCGAACGAAAATACGTTGCAACTGGCAAGAATGGGATTTTGGCTGTGATGGCAAACGCGAAAGAGTCGCGTGGTGGGGTCAATGCAGCAGCATGGCATCAGCCATTCTGAAGTCAGAATTTTGCACGTAGGCATTATCATTTGCAGTGGATTTGTCGATGTTACCGGGTCTCGGATTTTCTCTCAACTTCTCAACTGTAGATAGACGTTCATTGGTTGAATTTTGGAGGCGCGATCCAGTGGATGGATAATTAAAACTGTACATCAATAATGGCTCAATAATTGAAGTCGGTCTTTTGCTGAGGCACCATTTAAGCCTTCACCGCAAAATATGGATAATTCTCCATTCGAATTAAAAATCATTGCAATTTGCAAAGCGGAGAACCGGAAATTGAATTGAATGCCGCTTTTCTGCGTGTTCTTCAAATGATTATTGACCTCATTATGGCTGTTTTCCACCCGTTTCGCTGGCTTAAGATGTATGCATGAAGAAAAGATTATCGAATATTGATCTGCTGCTGTATTCATCGAAGATTGGTAGTTTCATTTTATTATTTGAGAAGTGAACGCTTGATTGTGATATGTTAACAAACGTCTTTAAGAATCTGATATGTTTTGTTCCTCACTAGATTTTTCAAGCAATTAATATCTTTTAATTTGACTTCTCCTATTCCAATGTGCCGAGTGCACTGTTAAACTTGGGAACGCTTTAAGTTAATTGAACAAATGAATTAATGAGCATTTATTGTAATACGACAATATTGTCCATGGCGATTTTTTCAGCACGAGTCGCACGTCTATCCAACAAGGCTGGCAATTGCGAGGCTTAAAAACATTTTTGTGTTTTCAGTAGAACTTCAACAAATAGTTTCTTACTTGTTATTTGCTGGGCTACAATTATCTCCACTACGAAAAAAATAAACGGTATAATTTCGAGAAAAATAAAAATACATCATGGATAAAGATCATGATATTGCGCATTTCCCACCCCACTGGACCCCTTTCGCAGTTAGTATAAGTGCGGAATCGTGAATAAAACTGCGATTTTGCATCGAATCGTGTCGGTGTCTTCTGCGCACTTATGCATTACAAAGTGCTGAATAAGTGCGCAGAAGACATCGAAACGATTCGATGCAAAATCGCAGTTTTATTCACGATCCCGCACTTATACTAACTGCGAAAGGGGTCCAGTTGGGTGGGAACTGCGCAATATCATGACTCATTTTGTTGAAACGAAACCTTAGCGTTAAGTTTCAGATAATTGCTGAGGAAAACTCACAAATTGAATCATGGAGTCGTGAGGCATGCACTCTGAAATTATGAACTTAGTTCATTACAATATAAGCATAATTCACAGTTCTAGTGTTTTTCATTTATGATTCATATTTTATTGACGTAAAATGCCAAGCAGAGTCATAAAACCATGAAACATACACCCTGTAATAATGACTAGATTTGATAAAAACACAAGTATGATTCAAGATATTGTTATTTATGATTCATATTTTTTTAAAGCAAATCAACAAAACAGAACATAAACATTATTTGAATCGGGCATTTTGGCCAGCCTTCAGCAGATCACATCCACCACAAGTTCAAGAATCTCATGATCTACAAGTGAACAAGTGATCTACAGTCGGACATTGTCCCGAGGATGGGTAACATCGCACCCGAAACCGGTCGACAACAAAGGTAATTTTAACCCTTTGACGATTGTAAGAACGATAAGTGTTATGTCTTGTCTCGCGTGTCGCGTCTTGTGAATGTCGTGATCTACAGGCTCACTGTTAATCGGAAATCGGTATGGTTGGTTTGGTTCATTATTTTATGACTCGGAGGTATGTTTACAGAAATCAGAGCCACGATTTCATGACTTAGCGCTATGGTTTCATGATTTAGCGTCATGATATAATGACTAAGCGTCATGATATATTATTTCTGAAAACGAGAATAGCTACGCATAACGCTTTTTGCATTTATGGCTGCTTCTAATCATGATAACATGAAGTGCCAAGGCTTATGATTTCGGGTATTCGTGCAGAAGATCCTTCAGAGTTTCTTCCTGGAATTCCTCTTGAATTTCAATCAGAGATTTCTTCTAGCGTTCTTTCAGGGATCTCTCCAGGAGCTCCTTCAGGAATCTCTCCAGGAGTTCTTTCAGAGATTCTTCCTGGATAATTCAGGGATGCCTCCAGGAGTTCCATCAAGGGTTCCTACAAGAGTTCCTTTTGAGATCTCTCCTGGAACTTCTTCAAGCATTTCTCGTACAATTCCTTCATGGATATCCTTCAGATATTACCCCAGGAATTCCTTCAGTAATTTCTCCTGCAATTCTTTCAGAAATTTCTTCTAGGATTTCTCATAAATTTCTGGGATTTCTCATAAATTGCTTCGGAGATTTCTCTTGGAAATCTTTCGGAATGCCTCATGGAGATTTTACAGAAAATCTACAAGGAGCCCATTTAGGAATTTCTCTAGGATTTCCTCCAGGTATTCCTACAAAAGTTCCTCCAGTGATTAATCCAGGAGTTCCCTCGAGGATTCCTGCAGTAGACGTATTTTTCAGAGTTTGTTCCAGAAGTTGCTTCAGGGATGTCTCCAGGAGTTGCTTCAGGGATCTCCCCAGTAGTTCCCTTAGAGATTCTTCCAGGAGGATTCAGAGATGCCTCCAAGAGTTTCATCAGTGATTTCATAAGACGACACCTCAGGTATTCAGGACAAAAGTTTCTTCAGGGGATTCGTCCATAAGCTCCTTCAGAGATTCTTTCAGGAGGACTCAAGGATGCCTCCAGGAGTTTCAGAGTTTCCTCCAGAAGTTCCTTCTTGAATTCGTACAGAAGGTCCTTTAGAGGTTAGTCTAGAAAAATCCTTCAGTGATTCCTTCTGAAGTTCTTTCGGGGATTGCTACAGGAGTTTCTTCAAGGATTAGTCCATGAGTTCCTTCAGAGATTTCTCCAGGAGCTTGAGAGATTCGTGTCTATGTTCCTCCAAAGTTTAATTTTTTATTTTTTTTAATTTGTGAATTTTAAATAAAGCTAATTCTTTACACATTTCTAGACGAATCCCTGTCTAAATCAGGGATTCCTCATGGAGTTCTTTCAGATATTTCAGGGATTTATCAGGTATTCCTACAGCATTTGCTTCAAGGATTAGTCCAGAAGTTCCTTCTGAGATTCCTCTACGAGTTTCTTCAGGGATTCCTCCAGAAGTTACTTTAGTAGTTGTTTCGTATAATTTTTCAGGAGGCTTCAGGGATACCTTCGTGAATTATATCAGGGATTTCCCCAGAAAATCCTTCAGTAATTCCTGCAAGAGTTCCTTCAGGGATTTCTCTAGGAATTCCTTCAAGGATTTTTAGGGCTATAATCAGGCATATCTCCAGGATTTCGTTGAAGGATCTCTCATGGAGTTCATACAAAAAAATCCTGAAAACCTTCTAGGATTCCTCCAGGAAATCCATCAGAGATTTATTCTGGAAATCCTTCGGGGATTCCTCCTAGAAATCCATCGGGGATTCCTCCTAGAAACCCATCGGGGATTCCCCTGGAAATCCGTTAGAGAGACCTCCTGCAAATCCTTCGGGGTTTCCTTCTGGAAATTCTTCTTGTTTCCCCCTGGAAATTCGGGGATTCCTGCTGGAAACCCTTAGAAGATTCCTCCTGAAAATCCTTCGAAAGCCCTCCTGGAAATCATTCGGGGAGACCTCCTGGAAATATTTCGGGGATTCCTCTTGGAATTCCTTTTGGAATTCATCCTGGAAACCCTTCGGGGATTACTCCAGAAAATCTTTCGGGGATTTCTCCTATAAATCCTTTAGGAATTTCCCCTGGACATCTTTCGGTGATTACTCCTGAAAATCCTGTGGGGAGACCTCTTCGCAATCCTTTGGGAATTCCTGCTGGAAATCCTTCGGGAAATCCATCGGGGATATCTCCTGGAAATCATTCGGAGGTTCCTCCTGGAAATCCTTCGAAGATTGCTCCTAAAAATCCTTTGGGAATCCCTCCTGGAAATCCTTCGGGAGATCCCCAGAAATTTTTCGGGGATTTCTTCTTGAATTCCTCCTGGAAACTCTTCGGGGATTCCTGGTGGAAAGTCCTTCGGGAATTCCTCGTGAATTCCCTTCGAAGATTCCTCCGCGAAATCCTTCGGGGATTCCTCCTGGGAATTCTTCAGGTTTTTTCCTGTAAATCCTCCAGGAATTCCTCCTGCAAATCTTTCAGGAATTCCTCGTGCACATCCTTCGGTAATTACTCCAGAAAATCTTTCGGAGAGACCTCCTTGAAATTCTTCGGGAATTCCCCCTGGAAATTTTTCGAGGATTCATCAAGGAAATCCTTCCGACCTGGAGATCCATGGGGATTCCTGCTGGAAATCCTTAAGGAATTCCTCCTAGAAATTAATGATTACTCCAGAAGATCCTTCGGGGATTCCTCCTGGAAATCTTTCGGTGATTACTCCAGTTAATTCTTTGGGGATTCCCCCTGAAAATCATTCGGAAAGACCTAGAAATCCTTTTGGAATTCCTCTAAAATTCCAATCAGGGGTCTAGAAGTTTCTGTAGATATCACCAAGGGTTGCTTCTGGGATAAATACAGCAGTTCCTTCACGAGTTTTTTCAGATATTACTTCAGGAGTTCCTTCAGAGCTTTCTCCTGCAGTTCTCATGAACTTTAAGGATTCCTAAGTCTTAATAGCGGCACCATGTTAGTTAAGAAAAACTGTATCAAAATCCATACTTATTGCCCTTTTATAGTAATGGAGTAATGCGACATGTACACTGCACGAAGGATTTAGATCTACTAACTGGTCCCAGTGACGAATCTGAACAGCAATTAAATGAAAGGTATTCAAATGTAATAGTTCATGTCATCTAGGTGATGAAAAAGCTCAGACTACACATTTAATTGATACACAATCTTGTCGCCGACACGCGTCGAAAAAAGTGTTCTCCACTTGGCAGCTATTATAGTTCTATCTGTCAGCAAATTATTTACACGATCATTGCATATGACGGGTGACGGCGTTGTTTTTCTCCGCACGCCTTGGCCAGTTTCGAAAAATTCCCACATAACATTTTGTTCCATACTGCACGTCAGTAATGACATTCTCGTCATACTAATTTTATCTTTTTGTGGAGAATTCTCCTCTCGGCTGTTTTTGCTTCAGTCGTATACCAGACACTAAAATCGATGTACTTTGTGGATCTCCCCATTCGAGACCTTCAGTAGTTCTGTTTTATATTTTTTATATGTACACCAGAATCATAGAAACCAAATCCATGGTTAGTAGGTCATCGAAACATTTTCTCATCACAATTATTGAATGTCAATACGGCGTTGCACCGTCACGTGACCCATTCGAGAACTGGGTTACGCTGTGGCCATATTATGTAAACATGTTCTACCGACAATCCTCTGTACAAAATTGTCGCGAATATTTACAAACTATCAACCAAGAACGACCCCATTAAATCATGCGAGCGCGAGCGCATATACTTTTTAAACGACTTCGAAAGGCGGCTTAAACCGGGGATCGCGTGCCAAACGGGCATCAGCACGCGCCAGACGATTTTATTGGATTATGCAGTTTTTACAAACTGCAAAACACATTTTATTTGCTGCATCGACGGCCGGTTCAAAGTTGCTGCCGCAAAACGATTGACGTTGCTGTTGCTGCCGCTGCTCCTGCTGCGGTGGAAGCATGTTTGGAAATGTGGCGCTGCAGCGTTTAAAGTCAGCAAAAAATATTTCAAACGATTCGACAGCATATCGATGCCCCGAGTAAACTGCACGAGTGCGCTGTCTGCCATCATTTGCCTGTATGGGCAAAATGCATCCCCGTCGGAATGCCTGCAACGTGTTGCACTGCTCGATATTAGACACATAGAGACTGCACCGCGCTGTTGTATCCCAACAAAAACGCAAGACGGTCCAACTCTTTAATCAACCCTTCAATGGAACTGGTTTTGTGGACAAGGTGTCCATTCTTTGATAGGCTATAGCCTCGCGGCCGTGTAGACAGTAGTGGTTGTCCCAACTTCAGACATGACCATAAACGCAGCTGCAGCTCGGAGGCATATTTGGGTGGTGAGTCACTATTCGTCCGAGTCTGAAGTATTCAGACCAAATTGTTTCAATGACGTTGAGAATTCCTAGCAAACAAAAATCATTCGTCAGACGCGAAACCCAGACGATAGTTTACCTAATCGCTATAATTTAAAGCCAAAACCATGAGTTCAGCTCCGATTCACCCATAAAAGTCAATGACACAACCCCTTTGGGCGTGCTATCCCCCTGTGTGGCGTCGAAAACCAGCGATGATGATTGCGACGACGTCACCAAATAAAAAAACACAGTCTCACACACAACAACCGAGAAACACATCCGTCCAGGCTAGTGTTCGGCAAGGACTTTGAACCTGCGGTGCTCGAAATTCTCGTGCTGTGTTCTGAGCCAGCCGCCAGTTGGGGGTCTGGTCGTTAACATCTTCTATCTGTCTGTGCCACAAGCACTGTTTGCCAATCAACGGCACATGACACACATGAACTTATTCAAACAAATGACACTGATAAGATGCATGGCGTTATTTCAGCAGCTGACTTAGTTTTCGTTTCTTGTAAGTTTTGGAAATGTATTAAGTTCTGCCAAACTGTAGAGTTCAGCAAATAAATTGATATATGTAATTCAGTAGAATGTGTTGGTCATCATCTACGTTTTGCTGAAATTCAGCAAATTTCGATAAAATACAGCAAAAAAAAAGCTCAATCCGTTTAGTTTGTTGATTCATAATTATAAAAGTCAACACGAAATTCAGCAAAACGAGTAAAACGTTATCAACTCCTCTTCTTTTTGGTGTAACGTGTTAACATTGGCGTATCTAGGATTTTTTCCTCGGGGGTGCCTTGCGGTTGCCAGTTTTATCGGTTTTCAGGTTGGTTTGCTTTTTTTTTTGTAAAAGGAAATACCGATCCACCCTCAATTTCTAAGTATAATGATATACCTACTGCGTCGCGGGAAAAATTAGCCCGCAAATTTTGACTTACGTAAAACCAACATTGTATCGAGTCTGGTTTGTACGTATAATACAAGAAATTTGTGTTTTCGGCAAAAAATTGCTCAGGGAACATTGCCGGTAATTTATTTGGAAATTGTTTTGCAATTTATTTCAATTCTTTTGGAAATCTCTCAGTAATTCCTTTAGATCTGACAAATTTCTTCGATAATATCTTTGGATCCCCTTCGACAATTCATTTAAGAATTTATTTGGTAACATGTTTGGAATTTGATACTAAACACTTTCCACACATTCTTTAAAAATTTCATCGGCAATAGGAGTTTATTTGGCTTTTTTATTTCGTTGACAAATCCTTTAAAACGTTTTTTCAGTAGTTCCTTCGCCAATTTTTTAGTAGTCTTTAAAGCATTGTTTTGTTAATATCAGCAATTCTATTGAAATTTACTTTTTTTTTTTTAATTCTACAATTACTCTTCAGTTAATTCTTTTGGGAATTATTTTAGTGAAGCCTTTGGTAATTCATTCAACAATGACTCTGGGAACTTTCTCACATTTTTTTTCATTTTACAGTCATTCAACTTGTTTTTTTTTTTGTATTTTCGTCGATTTTTGGACATTAATTATCTAAGTATGCTATTCGGTTTTCTTTCGCCAATTTCTTCAAAAACTTATGAATCACTTCTATAATTTTATTGAAAATTCTTTAGACAATTTCTTCTACATTCAGTCATTTTGTACAAAATTCCTGCAGCACATGATTTTGGAATGCCTTCAGCAACTCCGATGTTACATACATTGACAATTTATTTGGAAATTTCATCAGCAATTCCTTGGAAATTTTGGAATTTTTGATTATTATTTTGAGAACTTTTTCGGTAATTCCTTTGGAAATTTAATCGGCAAACTTCTAAGAGATTTCCTTCGGGAATTTATTTGAAAAAAAAACCTTGTCACGGGTATTCTACGGCAATAACTTTAAAGAATTCTTACAATTTTTTTAGAATTTCCATTGATGATTGCGAAAGTTTTCCCGTATATTCCTATAGGATTTTACTAGAGATTTCTCTAGTAGTACCTCCTAGGATTTCAATGGAAAAATCAAATTTTCCATAAATTCGTTTCGGGATTCCTCTAGAGATTTCTATTGGGATTCTTTCAGCTGGAATTCTTTGAAGAAGGCCAAGAGGAGTTGCAGGAGTAAAACCATGATTAATTTCTAGATTAACCCATGAATAAAAATTCTAGAACAAGTCCTAGATGAGGCTTTTGAAAAATCCCTGGAAGAATTAAAGGCATTTCTGGAAGTATTCTAGTATCTGCCTAAAAGAATCCCGAAAAGAATGCCAGGAGAAATCCCTAGAGGGATTCCTGCAGGTATCACAGTAAGAATTTCTGGAGGCGACCTAGAAGGCATTCATGAAACATTAGAAGCAGCAGAAATCGCTTGTGGAATCCCAGGAGGAGTTCCTGGATGATAGTCAAGAGGTGTTCCTGGAGGAATCCAATGATAAATATCAGGAGAGATCCCAGGAAAGAATTCCTACAATAATTCCAGGAGGTATTACAGTAAGAATTTCTTTGAGGAGTCTTAGGAGGAATTTCTGGAAGGACCACAGCAGGAATAGCTTGAGAAATCCAGCTGAAATTCGTGAAGGAAGGCCAAGAGGAGTTCCTGGAGGAATCCCATGAGAAATTTATGAAAAAATCCTTGGATAAAAATTCCTGGAGAAATCGCCGGAGAGCTTCTGTAGAAATCACAGAAAACATCTCAGGAGGTTTTTAGAAGGATTCTGGGATGTATCATTGTAAAAATCCCAGCAGAAATCCTAGGAGAAATTGCAGGATGAAACTTTACAGGTATTTCTAGAGAAACCCATTCAGGAATGCCTGGGGGAATCCAAATAATACCTAGAGAAGTCCCTGCAAGAACCAGTAGAGATAATCTGGAAGAATCTATAGAGAAGGCCGTGAAGGGATCGCTGTAGGAATTTCTGAAGGAATCTCAGGAAGATTCCCAGTCACAATGCTAGGATAAATTCTTTAATGAATCACTAGAAGAATATCTGGACATATCATAGTAAGAGTTTCTGGAGGAACCGCAGGAGAAGTTGTATGAGGTATTCTTGGAGGAAGGCCAAAATGAGTTTCTGCAGGAATTCCATGAGGAATTTCAGGAGGATTATGTGGATAAAATCTCTGAAGGAATTCCTGGATGAGTCCTTGGAGAAATCCGTGGTAGAGCAACCATAGGAATTTCTGCAAAAATTCCAGAAAGAATTCCTATGAAAAGATCCCTGCAAAAAAAAACGGGAGAAAGCTCTAGAAGAATCCGTAGCATAGTTTCTGAAGTACCAAGGTTAGAAATTGTGGAGGAAGAATAGCTGGAAGAACCGCAGGAGAATTGCTTGAGGAATCCCAGCTGGAATATCTGTAGGAATTCTTAGAATCCCAGGAGGTGTCATAGAAGTTATTTCTAGAGAAATCAGGAATGCCGGAGGTATCCTAAGAGAAGTTCCTCTAACAAATTCCTGAAAGAATACCTACAGTCCTCCTTGAAAGAATCGGTAGAAATATACTGGAGGAATCCTATTTCTGAAGGAATTGTTTGAATAATTCCAACTGGAATTCATGGAGGAAAGCCAATAGAAGTTCTTGGATAAATCCCCTGTGAAATTTCTGGAAGAACCTTTTGGGGGAAGTCCGAAGGGATTTTTTTAAATCCCTTGGAAATTTTCCGGAAGAACTACCCTAGTAGAATTCCTAAAGGTACAACAGTGACAGAGTTCTAAGAGGAATTGCTGGAAGAATCGCAGCAGGAGTTGCTTGAGGAATCCTAACCACAACTTTCGTAGGAAGTCCAATATAAGCTCCTGGAGGAATTCTATGGGAAATTTCTGAAAGAATCGCTGAATAAAATCTCTGATGGAATTCCTGGAAGAATCACCGGAGGAACTTCTGAAGAATCCCGGAAGATTGTCTTGAATAATTCCACTTGGAATTCCTGAAGGAACCCCAATAGATTATTTAAAGGAATCCCTAGAAGAATTCCAAGAAGTATCATTTTAAGAATTTCCAAAGAAATCCTAGCAGAGATGGCTGGATCAATCTCTGCAGAAATTTCTAGTATATACAACCCCATCAGGACTGACTGGAGAATCCAAAAGGAAGTTTATTGAAGAAATATCGGGAGAAATCCATAAAGGAAGCCTAGAGAAATCACTGTATTAATAGACAGAAGTATTTCTGGAGGAATCCATGGAGAAGTCTGTTGATTGTTCTTAACAATATCCAAAACGCCAAAACGTATAACAGGTAGGGTGCGGGCACCGGTTTTGGCCAGTCTAAGGGAAATCATTTTTATAAAAATAACAAATAATCCAATGAAAACTGCCAATGTGTTTAATGAAAGGTTTCGATCTTTACTTTATTAGAATAGATATATGGGAGCTGATTTTTTAAGAAAACATATTTTTTTCTTCCAGTTTTTAATCAAAATGTATGGTTTTCACAGCTGTAATCATCATATTATATTAGAATCTATTAGTAAAAAATAAATTTATGCCGATTTAGATCGTAACAGGCTGAATACCGCACTATGGCCAAAACTCCGGGCTGGCCAAAACTGAAGCTTCTACCCTATATAATTTATTCAGGATGTGCTTAAGTTATGTTCAAATGTGCCATTAATACACATTGGAATTATTGTGTGCAGTTTTAAATTTAAGGTGACTGGAAAAATTCTAGGGGGTGCCAAATTTGTTCTAGAGGGTGCCAGGCACCCCTGGAACCCCCCTAGCTACGCCAATGCGTGTTAACTGCGGCAGCGCTGCGTCTGTTTCGCAGCTTAGAATTTGTAAGTTTTTACTTATGAGCATTTCTCTTGATATACACTGAAAGAATCTCTTTGCCAACTTTCTACAATCGTATATCGTGAAGCAGAACCTTAGATACTCTTGGTACAATGCAGTCAAGAAAATTTCTATTACGGAAAGACCCGAGATCAAACGGGATTCAAACCCTTACTTTGGCCTCGCTTATTACCTGCGCGTCAACCGAGTTGGCGCATATGGCTACAAGAGCCCTTGAAACTAGAATTAGGGTTTGTCAACAACTACGGAAAAACTTCAGCCTACAGTTGAACGTGTTGGAAAACCACTCCTTCATCTGAAACCTGGAATCATCAGAGAACGCTTGTGGCAATCAGGTTTTTTTTTTGCCAATGAAACAAATACTTACCTTATTTATTAAGATCTTGAATTCTTCGGAAGTTTGATGGAATTTGTGTTCGATTATACTTCGGAGGAATTACTTGCAAAATTTCTATTTTGAATTTCTATTCAGATTCAGGAATCCAATAACGATTTATTTGGTAGTGTGTTGTTGTTCGAGTAGGTAGATTTTACTCTGGAATATCTTTAAATATCTAACTGGATTACTAAGAGAGTTTATGACAATCTCCCTAATCATTTTTCTCGAAGAATATTTGAAGGAATTTGAAAACCAATTACAATGTTTTGTATCGCGGATGACTGCACTATTCTTAAAATAAATTTTAAGAAATTGCTTATGAAATAAGCTTTACTGGAAAACGGACCATAAATATCAAAGTCACACCGTAGTTACATCTCACAAGAGTTGAGAGGATGTCTTCTCAACTTTTGCTTCGTTTTAAATTATTTTGTTATTGCCATTTTATGGATTTCTTATCATGCTTTTTGCCTCTGACTGCTAGATTTCATTTGTAAATTCAAATAAATAAATTGTGCATACCAAAGGATTGGTGGAGGAGTGTAAGTTTTGAAGGGCAAACCAAGGGCTCGTAGGGTTCTCAGGGGGTTTTTAGAATGCTCCAAGGAATTTCCGGGGCCGTTCCAGGGTTGTTCCAGGGGCTTTCAGTGAGTTTCAGGGATGTTCCATTGGGTTTCAAGACCGTTCCAGTGATTTTCCAGGTATCAAGAGATGGCAGGAACGTTCCAGAGGGTTCCGGAAGATTTTCAAATGAGTTCCAGCTGATTTCAGAAGTTTCCGGGAGAGAAGGTGTTCCAGGGGGTTTCAGAGGCGACAGAGGCTTTTTATGAGATTTTAATAGCATTTCGGGAGTGTTTCAGAGGGTTTCGGAGGTCTTCAGAGAGGTTTCCAGTAGTTTCTGTGAGGGTATTAAGGGCATGATTTCAGAAAAGTTCCTTGATATTCTGAAACCTCTTTCAGGTGGTTCATCAGAAACGTCTTGAAACACCGTTGCGAAGTTTCAATATCAATAGACATTTTAAGCTGAAAGTAAGCTAGGCACCAACTCATTTTATTATTTACCATCGGAATTAAAAGGTCTTGCCCAGGATTCCTGTACGAAAATCTTGAGATAAAAAAAACTCGAATCCAGGAATATTTTTTCGAAATTTCCGGGAATTTCCGTTTTTTTTTTTATCAATGTTTTCATTTCTGTATTCGATTCTACACTAATGCCGTTTTTATTTTTTAACCTGGGTTGGAACTGGATTGGCGGAAAATGTGTAAACAAACAACGTCAAACAAGCTTTAGTACAAGCGAAACTGAAGTCGGGTTGGGGTTGAAACTGTGATCTGATCCAGTTCCAACCCAAGTTGGAACTGGGTAATAAAGAAATACGGCATAACGGATAGGTTAGCCGGTTGAAAACAACAAAGCCACTGGAGCAGTTCAACATCCAAGCGAGTTACTAAAATACGGTGGAGAAGCACTGGAGAGAGCACTACACTGGGTCATTACCAAGATTTGGGAGGAGGAAGTATTACCGGAGGATTGGATGAAAGATGAAAGGTATCATGTGTCCCATATACAAAAAGGGCGACAAGTTGGATTGCGGGAACTACCGCGCGATCACACTACCGAGCGCTGCCTACGAGATACTCTCTCAAATTTTATGCCGCCGTCTATCACCGATTGCAAGAGAGTTCGTGGGGCAAAATCAGGCTGGATTGATGGGTGAACGCGCTACAACGGATCAGATGTTCGCCATCCGCCAGGTGTTGCAGAAATGCCGCGAATACAACGTGCCCACACATCACTTGTTCATCGATTTTAAATCGGCGTATGATACAATCGATCGAGAACAGCTATGGCAGATTATGCACGAATACGGATTCCCGGATAAGCTGATAGATTGATCAAGGCGACGATGGATCGAGTGATGTGCGTAGTTCGAGTATCAGGGACACTCTCGAGTCCCTTCGAATCTCGCAGAGGGTTACGGCAAGGTGATTGATTGTCT
The DNA here is from genome assembly GCF_035046485.1 of Aedes albopictus. Lineage (NCBI taxonomy): Eukaryota > Metazoa > Arthropoda > Insecta > Diptera > Culicidae > Aedes > Aedes albopictus. The sequence goes on from NC_085137.1 coordinate 162,679,127, forward strand.
TTCGTGCTTGCTGTTCAACATTGCTTTAGAGGGTGTAAAAAGGAGAGCGGGAATAAACACGAGTGGAACGATTTTCACGAAGTCCGTTCAGCTGCTTGGTTTCTTCGCTGATGATATTGATATTATAGCTCGTAAATTTTAGATGATGGCGGAAACGTACATCCGTCTAAAGAGTGAAGCGTGGCAAATCGGATTAGTCAAAGACAAAGTACATGGTGCCAAAGGGCTCCAGCAGAGAAATTCAGAGACATAGGAAATCGAGCTTACTTTGGACTCCGCAGAACTCTACGATCGAATAAAGTTCGTCGTCACACGACGGGTAACTATCTACAAAACGCTGATTAAACCGGTAGTCCTCTATGGGCACGAAGCATGGACCCTACGTGCAGAGGACCAACGCGTCCTTGGATTTTTCGAACGGAAGGTGTTGCGTACCATCTACGGCGGAGTGCGGGTGGAAGACGGGACTTGGAGAAGGCGAATGAACCACGAGCTGCATCAGCTGCTGAGAGAACCAACCATCGTCCACACCGCGAAAATCGGGAGGCTACGGTGGACGGGTCACGTCATCAGGATGTCGGATAGCAACCCGACTAAATTGGTTCTAGACCGGTACAAGAAGACGTGGTGCGCAGTGAGCTAAAATAAACCAACAAGTTGGAAACCACTGACAGAACGGAAACAGAAACGTTTCTTCAAAGCAACAATCTCAATCCGAGTAACCGAACGTGTGGCATGCAGTGAACGTGAACACGGTGAACATACTTCCTGTAAGGCTGTCGTTCGGAGAAAAATCCTCTCTATTGGACCTCCGATTCCACACAATGATGCGGTGGTAGCCCCAGACATTCTACATATAGCGTGGTGAAACTGTGAAAGGTGGGGATCGCCGTCAAAACAAAACATTTTCGCAATGTAATCGAAACAAAACAGTCCAACTTAGAGTCCGTCGCCGCAACACATAAAACAACAGGGCTTTTGTGTGACGTCCGACGCCGGCCGCCGTGCCATAACCCCTCTTGAAAAGGAAAAGGGAAACCGCTGTGGCGTCGGGTTCGTCGCTCGGTTTACGAAAACGTGTGCGGTAGCCCGGGCACGGGGAGGATGATAGAATGTGTCTCGACAGCACGCTAAAACTGCTCAGCACTAAAATGTGTAAGACCTACTCATAAGTGCATAATTTCCAGACCACACAAAAATGTGTGACAGTTACACATTCTCAAAAAACAACTCGTACACTCGTCTAGATGCGAAATGTTGATTTTTTTTTGTTTTCCAAGGTCATTAGTAAGCCTAGCTAGATTGGCGTACACAAATTTTTGCGAATTTAACGATTTTGCGGACACTGGAGCTGATTTTGTAAATGTGCAAGGGTTACACATTTTTGGTGTAGTCTGGAAATTATGCACTTTAGTGCTGAGCGGCGTTAGCGTGAGCAGCGCAGAATCGTTTCCATATCCGCGTGGCGTTGCTGTCGCTGCCTCCGCAGTCCGCGAGCTCCGCAAATGTCTCCACCATTCACTATACCTAGGAGCAAGCGTTCCTGCCTGACGTCAAGTCGATGTCCTTTTCGGTTTTAGAACTTTTCCCACATTACCTACCCATCAGAACGGAAAACGGTTTGGATACTGTTTCGGGGTTGCGAGACGCAAATCTAGACGAGCGTTCACATGTCGTTTGTATGTTGTTGTAATGAAATGGAACGTCATCGTAGTCTACGAGTCTGATGGAATAATTGTTGGTGCATTGAGTACTAATTTCACAGTGTTACATTGTGATGCAAGAAAAACTGACATTGTAGAATCAATCTATTACTTATGGATTCAAAAAACTATTACTTAGCTATTTTTTTCGACTAAACTAAACAAGAATTGCTCCCGGAGTTCTTGCAGGATTTTTTCAGAGTTTTTTCTCGGAATGGGATAACTTACGAGATTTTTGGTAATAAATTCTCGGAGAAATATCTGAAAGAATCCCGGTCAAATTTTGCGAAAAACGTATTGAAGAAATCTCGAAAGGAACTTCTGCAAAATTCCCAAGAGAAACTGCCTCGAAACCACTGAGAGAAATTTTACTTAAATTCTAACGATATTTCTGTATAGTTTTTTAGAAGTGTTGAATCATAAACATTTAAAATTTCCATCTGGAAAACCTTGCAAAGTTCAGGGAATTTTATTTTGTTTTATGAGTAGACACCCTGTTTAGAAACACATCCATTCTTCTTGTTAATTCGATTCTAAGATTTTTTTCAAGAATTGTTCGAGGTGTTACTCTAGAGTCTAGACACTTTTCCAGTAATTTTTCAAGATATTTCTTAAGAAATAGATTTCTACCGGGCCTCCTACAGAGGTTTCGTCAGGAGTTCGTTCCAGAATTTGGCCAATAGTTTGCTTCTGCTACGATGTCCTGCTAGATTCCAATTCAGCGCTTGCTTGCAGATCTGGTCTGTGCCCTTTCGTAGTATGTGGCTGGTTCACCTCTATTAACGTTTTCGAATTCCTGTTGATATCGGTATATGATGGCATCGTCGATAGAGCTCAGTATTCGACCAATTCAATGTCGTTCAGATGCTCCCATAGTGATGGGCTCCCAAGTAACATTTTTAGTTTTCTTATAGCCTACAAGCTGTTGTTACAATCAAACCGTTAAAACTCATTTTAAAGCTTAGTAATCTTAACAGCTCTAATAAAACTCTGATAAAACCCCATAAAACCCAAAAGGGCCCACCCTACAGGAGGTTGCTAAAACCATTCCTTAAAACCTTATATATGCTAATTGGTTTTATGACATATTCTTATAGTGTATTACAATGCATCGCTATGATCTGTTATGTAGGTTACAAGAAAACCAATAAGCCGTTTTAAAGTTCGAAAAACATCTTCAATGAATGATTAAAACCAAAGATTTAAAATTAATCTGAAGCTAGAATCATCACCTGAATTGACAGTAAATTGCAAATTAATAATAATGAACAAAAAAAATCGACAACTGTGTCGGTCGTCCATGTCAATAATATTTAGTTTCAATTTTCATGGAACTAAAAACTCTGTTACAATGAATAAGAAATTCATGCCAAAAAAAATTTACCGATATAATGCAATGAAATACTTCTGAATATGGCGATGCGCCACGTCATTTTGAAGTTTTGGGCATTTTAAAAATAAAAAAATTTAATCCAGCTGGCGAATTATACATCAAACGATGCCATGATTGATATCAACCCTACAACCCACAACCTATCGGTTGCTTCTGAAATCCCCGTCACAATCGGACTCTAGCGAGAAAATCTTAGTTTGGTCGCCTAGCTAGAAAAATTAAGACCGCCAGAGATATTTTCTGTTTTCTATTTACTTCAAATAGAATGAAAAATGATTATGACTAGATGATTATTTCTTTATCTTAGTGGCATATCGTTGTGGATAACATTGCAGCAGCACTCTTTAGCCAGCTTTAATAAATCCAGAAGTTAATCCCAAAAGATTTAAGGTGGCTTTATTATGACTTTATACAATCTATCAGGTTTTAAAAACAATAAAAAATGACATGCATGCGGCTTTGGAAAAGGTTTTAAGACCATGTTTTAATGCGTCTTTAACAGTCTGCTTACAATGAAATTTTTGCTTGGCATAAAGGCAAGCAGATAAGTTTTAACCAATGGGCTTTAGGATACCTACAAACTGTTTTAAAGTTGCTAGTATCGTTAAAGCAGTTTGACAATATAGACTGCTTCATTTAAACTAAAAGGGCTTAGCAAATCAATGACAAAGCCTCAATAAATTATTTCTAAGAGCAGAAAGCATAGAAATTGTTACTTGGGCTGCCAAAGTAGCCCACAATTCGGTGTACGATCCAATCGCCTCCATAATGATCTCGTCGATTACGAAAAAAAATCGATCAAATCTGACTATACGTATACATGTCAATGAATGCTCCTCCGTGATTGATCTGAGCTGGTACCAATTGCACTGAGGCGCCAGCCACTATAAGGACGTGGGACGTGGGTCAGTTGGGAAGGGAAAGGAATGTTAGAGTATGCTGGTTGTTGCTACTAAAGACCAAGAGCACCTCTACATCCCCCCAACCAGCACGGACTGGGGTATTTGTTAGACGGAAAGGATGGGAGATCTGGGAGTCACCGTTGGGTCGGTGATGCGATCCATGGATTGGGAATGTTCGTAAGGTGATAGATTGTGTGGTGCTCAGGGATGCGAACATTCATTTGCAAAGATTTACATTCACTTGCTATTATCTCAGTTCAGAAGCATGCTATCGAATAGCACAAATTTCCCGAATGGAGGAGAACGTGCCTCTAGAGCCGACCTACTGATACCTGATGCTATCGAAAAACAAGGTATGGATGAATTTAACCTTGCAGTTTTATCTGCAAGTTTGCCGAATAACATTGTAAACGTAACATTCATCGCGTGGAGAGTTGCCTTCACAGCTCGCTCACGACTTTGGTATACGTTTGCGACCCCAATGTTATTCGGCAAACTTTCAGATAAAACTACAATGTTAAATTCATCCATACATTGTTTTTCGATAGCATGCTTCTGAACTGAGATAATAGCAAGTGAATGTAAATCTTTGCAAATGAATGGTCGCACCCTTGGTGGTGCTTACTATGAAGGACAAGCGGCACAGTTCGCTTTGGTTGCATAACTTGTAGGTGTTACATACACTGTGCTGTGACCCCAAACTTTTGGCTGATACATCATTTTGAGGGGCGCACAGAGGTCCAATTTTGAAAAAAGCTGGCAGAAACTCAATTTTTGAACATGTCTTTAATGGGATACAGTATATTGAGCATTCATCTATAATACCAGGAGCACGGACTGGCCTTTGAAAAATTTGGAAATATTGATTTTGTATCCTGTTACAGCACTGAATAGTTGCTGATGGAAAATTTACTGAATTTTTGATAAAGAACACAAACAAGTTCAACCACTACAGAAGTCTGTTAATATAAGTAATTCAATTGCTTCCAAAAGTTTATTTGTAAGTTCTTATGTATATCAGACATCTGCAATGGAGCAAGAGATCAAAATAACACTTTTGGCTTCAAAATTGACATTACATGTCATTAGTATGAGAAATTTTTACAATTCGACTTCAAAGTGTCTTACAAAACGCTCCCCTCTACTCCCCGCGGGGATATTTCGTTCCAATGCACGTTTATGTATGTAGAATCGGTTAAAGAAAAATGCAACTGCCAAGAGCTGCCAAAACAATAGCGCCATGATGATATGTATATAGTCAAATTGTATGAAAATCATCCATTTTGTTCGGATTTTGTTCGAAGAAATCGACAAATAATGAAAATGCCATTAACATGAAAAAGAGCACTAAATCATGTTCCAATACATTCATTAAGGCTAAAACTAGCAGACTACTATGCTTTGGCAATTTTTGCCAGGTATTTTCAAATCTGGACTACTGTGGGGCGGCCCCAAACTTTTGGTCGATGACATAAAGAGTTAATTTACTTAATAACTTTTTTTTCTAGATTTTTAGCTAAGTTCTGTAAAAAGCAATTGAAAGCTAATAGAAAATGGTTATATTACCGCTCTCATCTTAAAATTTGGTTGACCCAATTTCCAGCGACACTGCCGTAAGTTTACATTCATTTTTTTAGAAAATTTGACAACTATGGGTTAAGTTTACGTACAATATTTTTTGAAAAAGTTTCTATTAAATCATGTTCAAAGTTTCTTTGACTTATTATCTTTTGAATGAAACCTAGGGTTTTGAAATCGGACGCAAATTGGCTGAGATATGGGCCTAAAAAAATGACATGTTTTTGAGGGGGTGACCCCAAAAACTTTTGATCGGGAGTGTACATGAGTTGTATATGTAGAGAAGAGATAGAGAGAGAGAGAGAGAAAGTGGATAGAAATATACAAAGTAGGATGAAAGGGACGGGCAAGGTATTGAACCCATGACCTTCTGCATACGAATCAGAAGCGGTAGCTACTAGACCATCAAGCCCGTCGATGATCTCGTCCATTACGATAAACGATCACGATCAATTCTGACTATACATGTCAATGGTTGCTCCTCCGTGATTGATCTGAACTGGTACCAGTTGCTCTGAGATCCAACTGAATAAGGGGCTGGGACATTCCACTTATTCTCAAAGTGCAATTTGAGCAGCTCATGCATATTTGATCAATAACGGCGCCGGCCAAGTCCTTATAGTCAGCTGGGAAGGGAAAGGAATGTTAGATTTGTACTGGTTGTTGCTACTAGAGACCGAGATCACCTCTGTATCCCCACAACCAGCACGGACTGGGGTATTTGTTAGACGGAAAGGATGGGAGATCTGGGAGTCACCGTTGGGTCGGTGATGCGATCCATGGATAGGGTTATTTATAGAGTTCGTGATAGATTGTGTGATGAATAAGGTCAAGCGGCACAGCACGCTTTGGTTGCATAACTTATAGGCGTTATATATACACTGTGCTGTGAGTGGAAGTTGGAAGGGAGGGAAACGACTTTTTTTTTCAATTCGTTTCTGGTTCTAGCGATGGCTATGAACATATGAATATACATGAGTTGTATATGTAGAGAAGAGAGAGCGAGAGAAAGTGGATAGAAAGATACAAAGTAGGATGAAAAGGACGGGCCATGGATTGAACCCATGACCTTCTGCGTACGAATCAGAAGCGGTAGCCACTAGACCACCAAGCCCGTCTCAATGATCTCGTCCATTACGATAAGGAGAAAAAGTAGTGGTGATACTATACATCCTTGCCTCACACCAGAGACTTGAATGATCTTCTGAGTAACATTGTTTTTTAAGCTAATCTAAGACATAAGTCTAGAACACGTGAAATTGTAACAATTCAATCGATACCACGCTACTTTATCATTATCACTGATACAATATTTTATGTAAATAAATAAGCACAAAACATAGAGTTTCAAGATCGTCAGTCTTTAAGTAACACGGCAGCAGTTTTCGCTAGGTACAACCGTGAGAGAAACGTGACGAGAAAGGATAACCAACCAGTCTCCAGTTTCCTATCTCCTTGTTACATCGACTCATCTTTTCTACAGAGCCGGGGGATGGAAAAACGGAAAGGAAATTACTTTCCTCCATGACGTCGTCGCACCGTATCAGCCAGGAGAGCGTCGACCTCGTCGTAATCGGATGGCGGAGGCTGATGGCACTTCCATCGCCAAGACAAGCGAGAATATTTTTGCAAATGGAATTATGCAGAACGAACGACCGCCCGGGATGAAAATTGGAAAACTACATCAAAGTGGCAATCAAGCCCGCACATCATCGGAATGGAGCCAGTCAGTGCAGTGGTAACAGGAAATTGCCATAAACACGGAATTTAAATGCACCGTTTGACGCCGGGATGAAAAATCCACAAACATTTACATAATACCGGACCGAACGCCGAAAGAACAAGTGTAAATTAACGAGCCTCATTTGTCGCGCAGCATAATAAACGTGTCATTTATTACCGATGCAAAAATATGCAATTTCCGTCAAGTTGCACCCTTTTTTTATGTCTGGACTACGATGCAAGTGGGAAAGTGAAGCAATAAAACTACACAATTACACTTGCCAATGATGTATGAACTACGAGCTACACGAAAAAAATGAAGGATTTTTTCTACCCTGGAAAAGTAGCACGAAAAAAAACCCAAACTAATAAACCATTGATTACCAGTTCATATAAACCCATATTATCCTTCACCCGCAAGGATCTGGAACGTGTGTGGTACCCTTAATTCCGAGCAAATAGCCACCCTAATCGTTGCATGCAATCTATACGCCGTACCTGCCGTAGGAAATATATGCACCTTCTACATAAGTTGCATGCATCACTTTCTCGCCATCATCAGTTTGTCCACTTTACACTGAATATAAAAGAGGTCACAAACCCTTCTTCCTTGGCCGCCCGCTGCTGGCTGCACTGGACAGAAGGCGAGCTCGCAAGCACCACCTGCTGAAGCAGCAGCGATACACGGCGCGGTTTATTGAGGATAATCATTTTTAATGGCAGTTCATCAGTGCAGCAGTAAGAAGTGATCGATCATATTTCTGAATGGCATCAATTTCCTAGGTCGGCTTCCCCACGTGAAGTGCAGCAGACAACAGCAAAATCAAGAATTCCATTCAACAGCGCCTATTTCAAATTCAAGTTTTTCGGATGATTTTTAACAAAATGCTCGTGAAGAAGTTAATGCAGAGTTTTTTTATCTAATTCCCGTCATACTAAACACTGACCAATAATGATCGAGTTTATTCTTGCACCTCGTTCAATGACTCATGGCCAGTTTGGTTTCGATGACTAATTCAATCAAAATAACAAGATTGAATAATTGTCCCTCGAATTCTATTTCCGTCTAGTTCACGTCTATTTCGGGCACAATATGAACTTAATTCCCGTCACACGTTATACGTGACACTATTGTACACAGAATGGTCTAAAATTATTATTTGACCGTAGAAGTGTATTTGAAAAGCCGATCAAATTTTTCGCAATCCAAATCAACTCATGTGTTCAAAGTATGATTGAGCAGAAACTTTTAAATTGAGAGAGATAGATGTTCATACAGAACATTAACCAAATCATTTCAATTGAGATTTTTGCCCACCAGATCATAATCTCCTTCGAGTTAGTCCTGAATATGGGTCCTGTGTGGTACCCCTAAGATGATCGAGTGCAAGTGATTTCTTGAACACTATCGCGTTTTTGGACGAACGATCATCGTACACGCTGGACGAACGGGCACTAGTGAATAGTCTGTGTGAATCCAGATATTCTCCAAACAAGAATCACCCAGAACGCAGTGGCACTGAAACTGTTCCTGCTCCATTATCGACCGAGCACTGGTCAGCCAAACGGAAATCGTGGATTCTAATGTGTGAAAGCATAGAGAATACACCCGTAGTGGCCAGACTCCAAAAAACTCTTTCAAAAGACCACTCCAATGGTGTGGGTAGCCTCCGAAAGACGGATGGTTCGCTCACTGTAGAGCCTAGCGATACACTGAGCGAATTGTTAAAGATCCACTTCCCTGATTCAATCCCTGAGTCGAGCATCGACGACCAAGACACTGGAATTGCTGTCTCAGATCCACAAGAGATCCAATCATGGGTTTCTGGATCTAAAAAAGACGCAATAAAGGTTGCAAAGGAAGCTTTCACTCGGGCCAGGGTTGAGAGGGCTGTGAGATCTTTCGAGCCATTTAAATCTCCTGGCATGGATGGAATATTCCCAGCGTTGATCCAAAAAGAGGAGAAAACACTGGTTCCACCCTTGGTTGAGATTTTTAGGGCGAGTCTGATTTTGGGGCATATACCCAACGATTGGCGTCAAATCCGGGCTGTCTTCATTCCGAAGGCAGGAAAGAGAGATAAAACCAACTCCAAAGCATTCAGGCCGATAAGTTTATCCTCTGTAATGCTTAAAATTATGGAAAAGGTACTATGCGAGTACATAAATCACAAATTTATGAAAGCAATGCCTTTGTCAAAAAACCAATTCGCTTATCTAAGTGGAAAATCTACGATCTCGGCACTACATACGGTAGTTCAAAAGATCGAAAAAACACTCAATGCAAAAGAAATTGCTCTTGTAGCATTTCTTGATATTGAGGGCGCATACGATAACGCTTTTTATTCGTCTATAGGGTCAGCAATGTTGAGGAGAAAATTCGACCCATGCATTGTTACCTGGGTACATGCTATGCTAGCTAATCGAAAAATCTCCTCTGAGCTTAGCGGTTCATACATTACTGTTAAAGCAACAAGGGGGTGTCCGCAAGGCGGAGTGCTTTCTCCTTTGTTGTGGTCACTGGTGGTGGATGAGCTTCTAGACAGCTTAGAGAGAAGAGGCTTCGAAGTGGTTGGATATGCTGATCACGTTGTCATTATTGTACGAGGCAAATTCGAAAGTGTTGTCGTGGAAAGAATGCAATCTGCCCTAAATCACACTTTTTCCTGGTGTCATAAGGAACAACTAGGCATAAATCCTACAAAAACTTCCATTATCCCTTTCACCAAACGGAGGAAGGTCCAACTGAAACCCCTTTTCTTGAATCATACACAACTAGTTTATTCAAGCGAAGTAAAATATCTAGGTGTCATACTCGACGCAAAACTGAATTGGAACTCTCATCTTCAATCAGTTGTGCAGAAAGGTCTCAATACACTTTGGGTTTGTTCAAAAACCCTGGGTAAAAGATGGGGCCTAAAACCAAGTATGATCATGTGGATATATAAAACCATTGTTCGTCCCAGGACTACTTACGCTTCCCTTGTCTGGTGGCCTAAAACTACCCAAGTAACCAGTAATCATTTAAAATAGCATTCCTTCAGCATTGTAGTAGCCTTTACGACAAGGCGTTTAATGCTAATTAGCCGTATGCGACTATAGTGCTACCTCACAGCAGGTTTTGGCAAAATAACGGGCTGTCTTAGTGCTATCCCTTCAGGAACGTCGTGACGAAATGTCAAAGAAGCGTAACGCCTCGTCGAGCAAAAAAAAAAAAACAAAAATAGATTGACGTCTGCTTCTCGTTCTCTCAGCCTGCTTCCCCGCTTCATCGTCCTTCCATATTCCAGCCGGTGCTAGGTGGTACTTTTCGCTGATATTTGTAGTGATGTAGGTTTGAACTTACGATCCGGAGATTGATTAATCATATCTGCTTCGGATTCTGTTGCTTCTGATCCACGATGCTAAAGCTGTCCCGGTGGCGTGCGTTGATTTAATCGCCAATATAAAGAATGATTCGATAACAGCTTCAGATTCAACATCCAAAACTTGTTTTCATTGAGATATTTCATTGTGGTAGAGCATTACGATCCCTTCTTTTAAATATCTGTGGAATAAGATTGTTTCTTCCCTCTTTCAAACAATCATATGATCCACCAAAGCATCCACCTATTCGGCACATATTTTCCGACGAAATGATAAATAATTGGTGATTTTTTGATGGACAAGTTCCCAATCCAATCCAGCTGCAGTAATATTTTCTTTGGTGCTTTTGGATGAGTAGGGGAAAAAGAAGAAACAAATAAGATGCACAAATTTGTAAACAGAAGCATAGGCTCTGTAAGAGAGAGACAAAATGTGTTGCCAAATGCGTAACATATCTCCCAACCTTTTTGCTCCTAGCATTTAAAGAGCAGTTGAAAAGCATTTTGTATGCTCCCAAGTGAAACCACTTCAAGCAGTTGAAATGCTAATTAACAGCCGAAAGCTTTTGAGCAGCACAGCTTATGCTAACTCAAGGCAGCTATGCATTCGAACTGCTTATGTAGGGCAGCAAGCAGTTTAAATGCGTAATACGGGCTGATACACGTCTTATTCAAATGCTTAGTGGCTACCTGGGTAATGAGGCTGCTGCAAGGGCGAAGCTCAACAAAATCCAACGCACCGCTTGCATAGCGATCACTGGTGCAGTTCGTAGTACACCCACTTTGGCCCTAGACGCAATGCTTCACCTGCCCCGGTTAGATCAATTCATAAAGCTGGAAGCGGAAAAAAGTGCTCTAAGGTTAAAGAGAACAAAAACACTGCTGTCGGGAGACCTTACGGGTCACCTCAGCATATAAAATGAATTTGCCATAAATCCCGCAATATGAATTTGTAGTGACTGGATGGAAACGGTAGTCAATTATGATTTACCTTACGATGTGTTCATTCCTTCCCGCCAGGAGTGGGAAGGAGGTGGACCCAGCGTTCCAACAGGCTCTATAAATTTCTTCACAGATGGTTCGAAAAAGAATAATCTGACAGGCTCCGGAATCTATGGCCCTAGAACAAAAATCTCTGTCCACTTAGGACAGTGGCCCACAGTATTTCAGGCGAAAATATATGCAATATTAGAATGCGTGTTATTATGCCTGAGGAGAAAGTATAGGTTTGCAAAAATATGTATTTCCTCTGACAGCCAAGCGGCACTTAAGTCGCTTAATAACTACACCTGTAACTCATAGCTAGTGTGGGAATGCATTCTGGCTTTGAAAAACTTATCCATACGCAATCGAGTCTACCTATATTGGATCCCAGGACATACGGGTCTAGAGGGAAACGAGATTGCTGATGAGCTAGCCAGGAATGGATCTAATGAAAGGTTCATTGGCCCTGAGCCCTTCTGCGGAATCTCAGACTGCTCTGTAAAAATGGAACTGAACAAATATATGGTCAGTCAAATCACATCAAACTGCAATGCACTTCCCCATACGAGCCAATCCAAAAGGCTCGTAACGATAAACCCCAAGAAAACCCAACAACTATTAGGTCTCAACAAAAGGGATCTCAACATCTACACCGGTCTAATAACTGGACACTGCCCCTGCAGATACCATCTACAAAAGATCGGAGCAATCCAAACCTCAAATTGCCGCTTCTGTGACGAGGAGACGGAAACATCAGAACACATCCTCTGCTATTGCAGTGCACTCACTCAACGTAGGTTCAAAGTTCTCAGCAAGCCCTTTTTGGGGCCTGCTGACATATGGATCTTATCTCCCAAGGACGTGGTTGGCTTCATAAAGCTAGTCTCGCCAGAAGGGGGGAGTCACAAACTGTAACTCAGGATCTCTATTCATCAATAATAGATGGTCTTGAGTTCAGTCGATACCAAGGTATCTCAGTGACAAATATGTTACTGAGATAACTTGCGTACCTCACAGCAAAAGGGTATATCACAATAGTTCTAAAATCTGGACGCAGTGATCTTCACCCGACAAACGAGAGAGGGAGCACTGCACAATGGTCCGAATCCACGTTTTAGCAGGAAAAAAATCCGTATCTCTGTTTTCGTTTATTTTAGGCATTTGGTGTCTTCGGAGAAGTTGTTTGCATTTGTTTGCTGCATCTTTTTCAAAATTTTTTATTAGGGTGGTCCTCGTCCTAACTCAAATCTGGAAAATAATTTTTTAATTTTAAGTCATACGCGATCGAGTTCTTCAGAAAAGTTGTAGGCAATGCTATTTTGAGCAACTTTGCTGAATACGCCGTTTATCTAGCTCTTAATTTGAACATAGTAGGTCAATTTTAAGTTTTGACTTAGGGTGAGCCACCCAAAAACGGTTTTTTCGCAATAACTTTTTTATTTAATTTTTTTCGAGGATATGAGCTTCAGAGCATTTGAAGAGCAAGTAATGACGTATATTTGTTCTGAGCATTGCATGTTGCTAGGTCTTGTTAATCAAATGTTATGGGCCATTTTGACTTAAAAACAACGATGTCTTCAAATGCTTATATCTCATGGAGCTGGTGTGTGTAGGGACGAATGACCACTAGGTTAAAGTCCCTCTTCAAAACTAAATACTCACACATGGAGCTGGTAAAATAAAAAAAAGTTCTTTAGGCGGCATTTGGAAGGTCACATATAAAGCCAAATGTGGAGCAAATTTTACAAGAACGTTATTTTTTAAATTGGAATAAATAGACTTCAAAAATCCCCTTAAAAATCGAAAAACTACTTATAACTCATACAATTTTAAAGATAGAGTCAAACTGTCTTTGGAAAAAATGTGGGTTTTCACCATACCTGAAAGTTTCCCATACACGACTTTTTTGTAAAACGTGAAACAAAAGCTTGAAATTGATAATTTGTTTTTAAAGAATATAATCGTTCTGATTTCCTAGAAAAACATAGCATGTACCCTCCTCTCCTCCTCTTCTTGGCGTAACGTCCTCACTGGGACAAAGCCTGCTTCTCAGCTGTGTTCTATGAGCACTTCTACAGTTTTTAACTGAGAGCTTCCTCTGCCAATGACCATTTTGCATGTGTATATCGTGTGGCAAGCACGAAGATATTCTATGCCCAAGGAAGTCAAGGAAATTTCCTTTACGAAAAGATCCTGGACTGACCGGGAATCGAACCCGTCACCCTCAGCATGGTCATGCTGAATACCCGTGCGTTTACCGCCTCGGCTATATGGGCCCCATATAGCATGTACCCCTAAGAATCAAATTATCAATTTCAAGCTTTTATTTCACGTTTTGCAAAAAAATCGTGTTTGGAAAACTTGTAGGCATGGAAAAAACCTACATTTTTTCCGAAGACAGTTTGACTCTATCTTTGAAATTGTATGAGTTATAAGTAGTTTTTTCAATTTTTAAGGGGATTTTTGGAGTCGATTTATTCCAATTTAAAAAATAACGTTCTTGTAATATTTGCTCCACATTTGGCTTTATATGTGACCTTCCAAATGCCGCTTAAAGAACTTTTTTTATTTTACCAGCTCCTAGAGATATAAGCATTTGAAGACATCGTTGATTTTGAGTCAAAATTGCCCATAACATTTGAATGACAAGACCTAGCAACATGCAATGTTCAGAACAAATATGCGTCATTACTTGCTCTTCAAATGCTCCGAAGCTCACATCTTCGAAAAAAATCAAATAAAAAAGTTATTGTGAAAAAACCGTTTTTGGGTGGCTCACCCTAAGTCAAAACTTAAAATTGACCTACTATGTTCAAATTAAGAGCTAGATAAACGACGTATTCGGAAAAGTTGCTCAAAATAGCATTGCCAACAACTTTGCTGAAGAACTCGATCGCGTATGACTTGAAATTTAAAAGTTCTATTCCAGATTTGAGTTAAGACGCGGACCACCCTAATAAAAATTTTTTGGAAAAGATGCAGCAAACAAATTCAAACAACTTCTCTGAAGACACCAAATGCCTAAAATTAACGAAAACAGAGATACGGATTTTTTTCCTGCTAAAACGTGGATTCGGACCATTGTGCACTGGGAGCACCGAGATGCGTTCGCGCCAACGGCGTATGTGTGCGACAAGCAGGTGAATGAACATTCTTGGTTACTTATGCAGTTCACTCAAGTGACAGCTCCTTTAGGGGTGTTCGTTATCACTTGCACTCGATCATCTTAGGGGTACCACACAGGTCCTACCTACAACGAAGGAATAAGAGCTATATCTGGACCCCTTCCATCGACCCCGGCCATTGCATTTATAAATTCACTCATTTAATAAAACAGAATACTCTCTTCGGTAAAGTTGTTGCAAATTGAACAAATTGGGAATATTTGTATTTGAGATTTTACTGACAACCTAGATCATTCTGAACACCATGAAGTTTGGAAAAACGAAAAAAGTTACATACCAGATGTTCTAAAAGCTGAATTTGGAAATGGGTTACGTTCATGTGTATTAGTTTAACCTTCGTCAAGAATATCAAAAAGTGTTGTATATTCTGGGATGTTCTAGGTGTTCCAAACTATCCTGTAGTAAAGTCCTTCAAATCTACAAGAATAATGTTATGTGTCTCCGCCCTTAATATTAGCATTGCATAATCTACTGGGATCCGTGAAGCTCTTGAAATGCATAATATCATTTATAGACAATATAGGGATATTTCAGCTCTGCCAAACTACCTTGGAGTTCAGAACTTCAGGTCTACACTCGTAATAGTAGCAAAATCTGTTATACTGAGCAACATTGCATAATCAACCGCGGTTACTGGACCAATGTGAAGCCTAATTGATATTACTATAAACCTTTGGGACATTCAGGGCCATCCAAACTGTCCTATACTGAAGTCCTTCAAATCTACAAGAATTAATTTGTGGGATTTCGCTATAAATAATACGATTGCATAATCTACTGGGCTCCGTGAAGCTCTTGAAATCACAAATGTCATTTAGAGACACTATGGGAATATTCCGGGTCAGTAAAACTAACTTGGAGTTCAGAACATCAAGTCTACAGTCGGAACAGTAGCCATATCTGCTGTACTGAGTAACATTGCATATTCAACCGCGGTTACTTAACCAACCTGAAGTTTTAGAAATTATTATAAACCTTTGAAGTTTAGAGGAAACTAAACTGCCCTCTAATGAAGTGCTTCAAGATTAAGTTATGTATTTTCGCCATAACTAATAGCATTACATAATTTGCTGGGATCCATGAAGCTCTTGAGATCTCAAATGTCATTAAATAAGAGACACTATACTTATATTGCAGGTCAACCAAACCATCGTGAAGTTCTGAACATCAGGTCCACAATCGTAACATTAGCCATATCTGTTATACTGAGTAATGTTAATCAATCGCGGTTACTTAACCAGCCTGGAGACATCTATATATTACTATGAACCTGTGGGGCATTAAGGGCCATCCAAACTGTCCTGAAGTTTCGCTCCTAACAGTAACAGGAGTTATTCTCACAATGAACTTTAACATTCAGAGGTGGCCACGCTTGCCTTTAACCGTTAACGCATTTCAGATGAAAATTTGCTTTTATTCTCACAAAGATCACTTAAAATTTGCACTTTCAATGTTCTCCAATTTTCAAGTGAAGTGTACCTTTTTATTGAGGTGGACAAAAAAAGCAATTTGAACATTTAGTTTTCGAGCTATTGGTGAGCATACACACGTTAACGGTTAACGAGAACCATCCGTTTACCATTAAATTGCGTTCACCTCTAAATAACTCGAAAACCAAAAGTGAAAATAGAACTTTTCCACCTCACTAGAAAGGAACACTTCACTTGCAAATTGGACAATATTGATAGTGAGCTTTTAGTGACCTTTGTAGGAATAGAAGCAAATGTTCGTCGGAAATGCGTTAACGGTTAACGGCAAAAAAGCTATTATCACAAGATTGTAGGCCTGAAGCTGTAATCCGATAATAGATAACGGTTTGGATGACCTAAGATATCCCAACTGATCTGATACTGTCTATTGAACTTTCAGAAGGCTTACTGGGCATGATAGAATTTCAAATCGTAGCTCTGTACAATAAATCAAGTAACTGTTACACCCGTAGACTTTAGGGTCTGAAATCAAGAACAGTTTGGATGACCTAGGATATCCCAACTGAACTGATACTGTTTATTGAGCTTTCTGAAGATTTACTGGACATGATAGAATGCAAACCGTGGTTTTGTATAATGAAAGAAGTTACTGTTACATCCGTAGACTTTATGATCTAAGCTCAAGAATAGTTTTGATGACCTAGGATATATCCACTGTTCTGATACTGTCTGTTGAACTTTTAGAAGATTCACTGGACATGATAGAATACAAATCGAAGCTTTGTATAATGGAAAAAGTTACTGTTACACCCGTAGACTTAAGGCGAAACTGGAAGCATTGCCTCACTTTTTGGTTTTTGATTTTTAATTTAATAACGAAGCAATATTTTCAAAATCGGTTTTCGTGCACATGTAGAGTATGGATCAAGGTATCTTCTGAATTTTTTTTTGCGGTGGAAAATGTTTTTCGTTTTTGCAGAAACCATTTTTAAACAAAATTTCACATAAAAATGATTTCTGTAAAAATGGAAAACATTTTCCACCTCAAAAAAATTCAGAAGATACCTTGATCCATACTCTACATGTGTACGAAAACCGATTTTGAAAATACCTCGATATAACGTAACCTCGATATAACGTAACCTCGATATAACGTAACCTCGATATAACGTAACTCGATATAACGTAACTTTTACCTCGATATAACGTAACATTTTTTTGGTTCCAACTTTTCACTATTTAAATAATTAAAGTGGTTTACAAAATTTTCCATATGATATTACACCCCTCCTGGAACCAAGCCTGCTATCCAGTTATGGGTTATACGACCAATTTCAAAGTTTTATAAGAATTTTCGGTGTCACTGTTGATGAGAAATGCTAGGTATATAGCTCTTCACGGAACAAACATTACATCTTCTACTCATTATTGACATTACATCCCTACTGGAACATAGCTTTTAAACTCTAAACAAGATGGCAGTAGACAGCATTGGTAGTGAACTCGATTTCGTGTGATACTGGGTGTAAGAACGCCAGTAACGGTCCGCTTTGTCTTAGAGTAAATTTTGCAGAAAATCACTAGAGAAATTCTCTGATAAATCCCTAGAGGAACTTCTTGATAAATCACTGGAGAAATTCGCGAAGAAATCCTCAGAAGAACTCTTGAAGGAATTTCTAAAGACATTCCTGAATAAATGGTGGAACTCCTGGAGGAAAGCCTGAAAAAAAAAATCATCGTGATTTAGGGTGCCTGTACCAGTTATCGCACCACCTAAGAAAAACTATTTCTACAAAAATAAGAAGAAGACCGACGAATGTAAACAATAAGTCAAATGATTGATTTGTTTTAATACTTTACAGGAAAAATATAGAAACGGAGCCAAAACTACTTTTAGTATTTATTACGGCGTGTGCCAATGATAGGAACCCTGTACCAGTTATGGACACATTTGTTAATTTGGGTTCCACTTCGCACTATTTACATGCATTCCTTATGGGAGTTGCCATAACTGGTACACTATGGCGAAATAGGGTGCAAGGAGGCCGAAAAGTTAAGGAAAATTATTTATTTCTACCATAATTTGAGCAAATTATGAAGTTCGAATGATTGCAATCATCTTTTGTGATCGTGATCTGTTGTTCACGATTTTTTTCTTGTTGATTTGTATCTTTAAAGGTTGAAAATCAACTATGGCGAATTTGAGGTACTATAGCCATAACTGGTACACTGAGCCTATCCTCGGAAGGAATTTCTACCGCAATAAACACAGTTATTCTTGGTAACATTCAGGGGCAGTCTTTATTAACATAAGGAACTTCTGTATAAATCTTAGAAGGAACTTCTGGAGAAATTCGTGCACTGGTGGATACCTAGTTGGATTTTCAAGAAGGACCCTTCAGTGAGAATCCATGGAAAAAACTCAGGTTGAATTCCTGAAGTAATTTTAAAAAAATCCTCGATGAATTCTAGGAAGAATTCCAGGAAAAATCAAATAAGGAATATCTGGAGGAATCTTTGAAGAAATTTCTAGTGGAATTCTATCTGTTATTCCTGGAGAAATCCTTTCAATATTTTTTTAAAGAATTACTTATGTATCTCAAAAGGAAATTTCCAAGGAATCTCTGGAGAAACTTCTGCAGAAATCACAGAAGTTTTTCTAGCGGGGTCTGAAGAGGAAATCTTTTGGAAACTCCGTCAAATTGTGCTGGATGAGTTGCAGCAAGAAAACCTGGCTGAATCTTGGCAAATACCACAAGTAACACACTTGTCATAGAAGAGTCACAGCGGCGCAGGTTTTCATGACGCAGAAGTCACTGCGATTTACTTCTAGCAAGTAAGAATTCATTTGTTAGAAATAAGCCACAGTGACTCCTACGCATCAAAACCTGCGCCGCCGTGAGTCTTCTGCGACAAATGTGTTACTTGGGACTCTTTGAACAGGAACAGTTGAAATATTGGAACTTTTTGGAGGATCCTTGCAGGAGTGACTGGAGAAATCCTAGTAGAAATTTTAAGAGGAACGACAGAAATAAACCTTGGAAAAATCTTGGACAGAATAAATCTTGAAAGCAAATCTTTTTGAGGAATCCTACAGAAATCCCTTGAGAAACCATAGGGAAAATTCGTGGAGGAATCATATCAACAACATCTGGAGCAATTAAGGCAGGCGTTCCTAAAGATATCATAGCAGATATAAAAATCAGTGAGAATTTATGGAGGAATCATAGAAGAAGGAAGGATCCTTGGATAAATATCCTGAGAGAACTTCACGATGAGTTACATGAGGTATTCCATGAGGCACTCAACCAGGAACTCCTAGGTAAATTCCTGAATTATTTCTAAGAGGAATCCTGAGAGCAATTCCTGGAGGCATCACTGGATTATAATTTTGCCTGCGTCACATAGATTTCTTACTTATAATTACACCAGTAGATAAAGCTTGCAAAAAAGGAGAAGAATCTTGATTTATGTGACATTGGCTTAAATAGTTATATATAAAGAGACATGCTAAGTATTCGACTTATGTATGATCTTACAAACTTTTATAAATATATAAAATTCAATGATGAAAAAAATATATATGAGAAAGGCTGGAAATCACTGTTGGGTGATGAATAACATAATCTTTTTGGTAATTTTCTTTTCAAAATATGTATTTAAAACGAAATACATGAAAAAAAAATTTTGCTTCGATATAACGTAACTTCGATATAACGTAACGAAAATAAAATTGCAGTTACGTTATATCGAGGTATGACTGTATTGCTTCGTTATCTAATAAAAAAAATCAAAAACCGAATAAATGAGAATGCTTCCAGTTTCGCCTTAAGGATCTAAGCTTAAGAATAGTTTGTATGACCTAGGATATCTCGACTGTTCTGATACAGTTTATTGAACTGTTTATTGAAGACTTACTGGACATGGTAGAATACAAAGCGTGGTTTTGTATAATAAAAGAAGTTACCGTTACACTCGTAGACTTTAGGATCTAAACTCAAGAACAGTTTGGATAAACATCAACAATGGGACACGTTCGGTGTGGTACTAGAGAAGGTCAATTCTCCGTTTCTGCAAAGAAATGGTGCAAAAAGCGTGGGTATTATGAGTCCTTGCCTAACTTGATGCTGCTTGAGCAAAACTGTTGATAACTATGTTGTGTATGTTGTAAGAAATGGAGAAAACAACAACACTGTTGCTCAAAGTTTTGCTTAAACAGCATCAAATTAGGCAAGGAATCATGCTTTTTGCACCATTTTTTTGCAGAAACGGAGAAATGACCTTCTCACCATACTAAAATTCAGCTCATTACTACAAATCTAGTACTTCACCGATCTGTCCTATTACAGTTTAACTACCTTTCTGTTCTTCTATGTTGAAATGCAGATAAATCTATAATTTCCTATATCAGTCGTAAATGTAAGCTAGCATTCCACGCTCAATGCCGATAAAATTCTTTCGCAAATACCAAATCCCTGTCTGAGTACTTTCCAAAAGCCAACAACCTCGTAATTTCGCCCAGGCCAGCAGGGTTCTATAATCGAATAGAATGCTCTTCCGTTTTTTCTCACACCGGTTTCCCGCAATTCCACTCCACACACTTCCTCGCGTGGTACTGGAAGAAAATTGAATGGCGGTAGGTACGTTGACGAAAAATCGAATAAAAAAAACAGCGAACGTACAAACCAACATCTCGTCTCCAAACGGTGGTGGCGCCCAACAAGAGGAAACGCCCAAACACTATATTTATTCAATATTTTCCCTACACACGTCGTCGTCCTATAGTACACTCAAGCTCTTGGTTGGTAATAGTGGCGTTAGAGTGCTTCCTAGCTCCAACTTCAATCATGAACGAACGAACGAACGAACGAACGAAAAAAACCTAAACTCAGCACAGGATGAATTTGAGCAGCATGGCTGGCGACTCGAAATTCGCTTATCTTGGGAAAAATATCGACAACAAGAAAAACGGGAAAGTTTGTTTCCCCAGCACACCGACCCGTAGTAGTATTTGTGCTTTTCGGAGCCATGGGCGAACGCCGCGCGCGCGATGAAAAACGATCAACGGTTCCTACTACGGTTTATACATATTTCAGGGATAGGAATGTAGCAGTCGGAGATCCCGCCAAGGATGCCTTCTGTTATATACATACATTCCACTGACTGACTAGATGTAGGGGATAGACAAAATGATCGGGACAGGCAAAATTTTCATTTTTCAAAAAACTTTCGACTGGTCCGTGACTGTTTGGGTAGTGTACCAAAAATGGCCAAATTTTGAGAATTAGTTAATTTACTAGTTGTCTAAAAATATTCTAATTTGGGCAAGACCAGGTTATTCTTCAAAAAGTTAGACTGATTTGAGTATTGTTTTATCTTACAGCCATTTTTAAACACTATTATATCTCTGGATTCAATGAACCAAATAAAATGAAATTCTGTACATTCTCATATTGACATATTGAACTTTCAACATCATTTGAAATTTGGGATAGACAAGATGATCGGGACAGGCAAAATTTTCACTATTTGAAAAAAATCAATTATCTGTAACTTTTCGAAAAGTGCATCAAATATTCTCAAATTTACACTAGGGTAATTTGCCAATTGTTGCACGGCTAAAAATTCGCCAATTGTTGCACACCTCATAAGAATAACATGGAGTGTGCAACAATAGGCGAGTTTTTAGCCGTGCAACAATTGAAAAATTACCCTATAAGTTGATCAACTAGTTGTGTATCAGTTGTCAAAATTGAAAAAAGATCGGGCTATTCTGCATGAAGTTATAAAGAGTATAGTAAAAGGTATAACTATCCGATAGCTAACTTTGAGGTGTTATATCTCCGGATTCAATGAACCAAATGCAATGAAATTTTGACCTTTTATGACTTAAATAATGAGCTATGAAAATCTTTTGACTCAACCTAAAATTCTTAACACGGAAGAAAAATATAGCGATTAAATTATCTTTCTGATAAAACACCAAATTATCCAAAACTTCAATACCGTTTCAAAGTTCAAGAAGCTAATTATAGTTCATTAAAATTTCCTGTAATTTACTTGAATATCAATTTGTTTTGAAGGAAAGTAACAACATTATATAAGTCATAAATGGTCAAAATTTTATTGCATTCGGTTCATTGAATCCGGAGATATAACAGATCAAAGTTGGCTATTATACCTTTTTCAAGAATCCTTATAACTTCGTGCAGAATAGTCCAATCTTTTTCAAATTTGACCACTGATACACAACTAGTTGAAAATTTGAGAATATTTGATGCACTTTTCGAAAAGTTACAGCTAGTGGAACACTTTTTGAAAAATGAAAATTTTGACTGTCCCGATCATTTTGTCTATCCCCTGTAATATATGAAATTCTTAACTTTTTTGAAACAATCAATTCACTGAAATTGTTGAACCTTCGTTGAGACATCAAAGTTCAACATTGAACATTTTTTACGAATGAAAATTTTACTTGTCCCGATATTTTTGTCCATCCCCTGTTATGTACTTCAATATTTGCTTGCCTCCTACAAAGTTGTTACTCCCGGAAAGCTTTCCGGGACCGAACGGGACTCGTCGTCGCTTCTCCTGACTACTAGGTTGCTACTATTGGCTGGGTGGCTTAGGAAAAGTGAACGACAACATGGAAATCATTTCTCAGGCGGTGCACGTCGTTCCTTTTGCCTCGTGGGGATGTATGTAGCAGTCTTTGGGTTCAGAAGTTTTGGATGACGAAGGGATGGTGGTTGGCGGTCGGTGGGGATAGAATGGCTCATGATGGTAGCTGAGAAAGCTTTTCATTCAAAATTTATCGTGCTCTTATGTATGGTGGTTTTGCTTGAATTCCGTGAAGTTATTCCACGGAAGAAGAGTGGAATGTACGCTGATGGCTATTTTTCAATGATGCGGAAATTTTAGCGAAGCTTTGACTGGGAGTTTGGACATTTCTTGTGTATACAATGGCATTATTTATGGCTTTCTACAATCGAAATATTTGTTTTACTAGTTTTTGCTAATTATTTGTTTTCTTTCTTTCACAGGTAAGTCCGGTTCGTTATGCCTAACTTCGTAGAAAATCGATTGAAACAGGTATCATTGAATGTCCATCGATAGTACTGACAGCTGATTTTACAGATAGAATTCCTGATTTTTTAAAAGTAATACGATTAGGCATGGTATTCTGATCGCAACGTTACTTGAAAAACAAAAGAATAATTAAAACACTTGAGATAAGTAGGGTGGGGCGGGACAAGATGGGTCAGTGCCATTTTCGGGCGCATTACTCATGTTTTGATTATTGTAATAATTTTGTTAGATGACCAGCATGAATATACAAAAGTTTGGGCCATTCACGGAGACAAATTTTGTTCGTTTGAAACAAAAATATTAATGTTTATTCGGTAAACTGATAAAACTTTAAATCTAAAATGTTAATTTTTAAAACTAACTCAATTACACATTTATTTCGACAACACCCATTGAGGAGCGTCCTGCGTCGAGAACATAAACAAAACTCACAAGTTGCAGCTGCAACATCAAACAAGATTTCCTCCTGCAAAAAAGGCAAGCTTCACCGAAAGTCTCCACTAAACCACGTTGTTTTCGGGAGCATATGTTATCTAATAGATGTATACAAGATTGAAAGTACAACATGGGAGGTGGGTTTTCCAGCGAAGGAATGACTTTATAAGTTTAATGGGAAAACAAATATTTCCGTAGGGCCGACCCGCCACAAAAAAAACAAAAATATTTACATTTATTTCTAACATCATTTGTCAGAAGATGCATTTTTGTTTCAAACATGGATTGCATTTGCTTCAAATGTATCGTTTGATTTGCTCCAAACAGTTTTATTTTTGTTGCCTGAACAAATTGACAATTTATTTGAATTTACCTCAAATATTTTTGATTTTAACATAGTTTTTTCTGCGTGTTGATTGAAAAAATATTGACTCTCATTGGAAATAAAATGGTTTTAGCCATTTTTCTTATGCGATACATTCCATATAATCTCCATATAAACGGGCGCGGGGCAAGATGGGTCACCTTCAATTTTGAACGTATTTTTGGAGCATTCAAAAGTTATTTATTTTTTTATTACAAGACTATCTCATAAATTACTTCAATCAAGCGGAATGAACGCTCAAAATTATAACATAAAATTATAATAATTTTTTAGTGAAAACATCGATTTTCAAGTCGCCCTAGGACCACTCAAATCGTATTTTTTTATATTAAAGTAAGTTTATAAAATGTTTACTAGTAGCTCTTGTTTACTCAGTATGGATATGGATCATATATGAATGCGGAACAAATCTTATATTTTGACGTTTTTCGTTGAGAAAATGTGAATTACTTAAAAGGTGACCCATCTTGCCCCGCACTTTTTTCACGGCGCAAAATCGATCACTTTTCAAAACTGCTTGTTTAACATCGTATTTTATATTTAATGAACTTTTTATCGACTTTTAGCATAGCTAACTAGTGTAGTAAAGAGTAGCGGACGAATGCCAGCCAATACGATTTGTATTTACAAAGTTATAGTGATTCATCCTTAGGTGACCCATCTTACCCCGCCCCACCCTATAACCTTAACACTCCGAATACCGTGATAAAGAAACCTTACGGTATTCCAGATCAGAAAAAAGTGGGATCTAAAAGTTTGAGCAGCTCGTTCTCAGCCGCCTGTGAACCGATTTTCAATTTTATTTCAGGGATTGATTGATTTGTATTTATATAAGAGACTTTGAGCCCTTGGCTGGTTCGTCTCTCTTTCAGGGATCTTTTACCCAACTATTCAGCTTTTATTTTATACAAAATTCATGATGATTAACCTGGGCTTGTTAGGGGAATATCTGTAAATAAAAGAAAATCGGGTTAAGTACAGTTCCTTTGAATTCCACTAAGAATTTGCATCCTTTGACAGATACGTATTTCGACCTCAACTGTAAGGTCGTCTTCAGTGTCTTGTACTTGACTCGACTCAAGTCAAGTCAAGTCGAGTCAAGTACAAGACACTGAAGACGACCTTACAGTTGAGGTCGAAATACGTATCTGTCAAAGGATGCAAATTCTTAGTGGAATTCAAAGGAACCGTACTTAACCCGATTTTCTTTTATTTACAAAATTCATGTTTTTAGAGATGCTCATTTTTCTTCCTTTTTAAAAATTTGTATTTTTTGTTTGCATGAAAAATTTAATTCTGACCAAGGTCGTGGCAACTTAAAATGACTGCAAAACGTGATTTCTGCTTATCAGGCATATTGTACAGGTAATACAGAATGTTCGCAACTATCTTGTACATCCCTAGCTACGATCAATTGCGGCTCTCGACGAACAAGCGCTCCAGTGCTCTTGCCAAGCATCCTAGAGGGTTAGGGTCTTCAGCAAAGTTGTCTAGATTGATTGGTGCTTCATTTTTATGTCTTTTGTTTTAATCTAGTTCGGATGAAACTGATCTAGATAAGTGTTATCTTTCGATACGACGCTCTAGTGATTTCGGTACGCATCCTAGAGGGTTGGTGCCTTCGACAAAGTGTTTCGGATTGGTTGGCACTACATTTTAACGTCTTTGGTTTTGATCTAGACAAATATGCGGGACTTCACATCTGACTTTTTAAAAAGGAATCTTTTTCTTCATTTATGAACACTAAGTCCCGAATTTTATTAATCATTCACTTTTCACTTGCTACATAAGTCTTTCCTACGGCTGAAGGCCACACTTTTCTATCAGACTTCACTTAGAACTTCTAACTGCTCGCACTCAAGGTTTCCTACTGACTGACTGGCCTCGACCACCTGGGCTGAGGGCGCACCTGCGTCCTCCGGTGGGGCTCGATGAGAATCTTGCTGGCATCAGCGAAAGGCCATCGGATGATGTTGGCCTGGATTGCGTCGATCGAAGTATTGGTGACCGTTGCCGTTCCAGGGGCATTGACACGCGTCGCTCGGGGCTTCGATGTTGCCAACGGTCGGTCCTCATGGTGGATTGCTGACTGCGTTGTCAGCAACTGTATGCTCGTCGTCCAAAGTTCGTTGTCGCCAAGGGTTGATGTTCGTTGTCGCCAAGTGTTGGTGTTCATGGCGGTTTGCCAAGTGCCTGGTCAGCATCTAGTCCACGATGGTAGAGACCGTAGATCGTGGGTAGAGCTTAGGGATGTCCATAACTCTAGATCTTCTGAAACTAATCTAGATAAGTTTTATCTTTCGATACGACGCTCTAGTGTCTCAAGTTCCTTTCGGCGTCTTCCATCGTCTAGTTTTTATTGAGTAATGGTGTTAAGTTAAATCAAATTAGGTTGTTGCCCTCAGCATTAGTGGTAGCAACTTACTATGACCATACGAAATAAACTATAAGATTCAGAATTTTCGAAGTACGAAGACATTTTATCATGATCTCCTCTAAAATTGATAAAATTGTCGCTGTACCTGTTTTAATGATTTTTGTTTCGTAAAAAAGCAAGGCTGCGTTCCCGGGTAGAGCTTAATGGCAAAAGAATGGCAAATTTTACCATTAAAACAGAATGTTTGAATGGCAAAATGTGTTATTTGTTTGTTTGAAATAAGAGTTAAAATAACAAAAATAATAACAAAATTTTGGTAGCAGAAAAACTTAAAAATAACTTATTTTGCCATTGTAATAACAAAGTAATGGTAAAGCATGCGGATTAAATTGAAGAACAAAATAAGTTATTATTAAGATATTGATAACAAAATAAGACCCAAATTAACTGTTATCGGTGAATAACAAAATATGACATTCTTGAGTTATTGATAACAGAATAAGAACAAATTTAGCTGTTTATGTGGCGATCAAAATAATGGTAGGTTTAGTTGTTCAAATTCAATTTTAAAATAATGGTAGATTCGGCTATTTCTTTTTTTTTTCTTCAATAAATTTTAAGTTCATCAATCAATGTAAAAACAGTTTTATTTTGTGGAAATTAAAAACTCAAAACGAAACGAACTTAAAAATCTACTCTGGCTTCTCCTATTTAGGAACGTTTGCGCAGCGTAGGGTTGTTTGCGATATGCTTATTAACCATTTTGGATTTCTCCATCGCAATCCCTACGGGATGCTATAATAGTTAATGGTATATTTATAAATAATAATGTTTGTAAATAATTTCACACAATATCAAAATAATGGCAAATTTAGCTAGGAATGTAAATTATGTTCTTGTTTTGATATTTTATACAATTCATTATAAAAGGTGCTAAATTGCAAGTTTTACCATGATAGTAATTTTTGTTATTGATGTGTTATTTTGCATTATTCATGAATAACATATCAATGACAAGATTTGCTATGATTGTATATTTTGCTATTGATTTGCCATTTTAAGTTTTTCATAATAACAGAAGAATGGCAAAACGAGATATGATGGCAAAACCAGTTATTATTTTGTCCTTTGTTTGCCATTAGCCTCTACCCGGGTTATATCTCAGTTTAACCCATAATTATCTCTTCCATAACTTGATTATATCCCTATTGTGGCAAATTTTGACCAAGTTTAGCTTTACATAATGTATATATGCCTTTTTCTTAGAAACAAGCACATTTTGACTAAACTCGCAAATTTATCGCCATATCATCACTGAAATAGCAGTGTAAAGTTTTTACCTATTAAGTTAGTTATTTTAATTTAGTATGGTAAGATGTAAACTCTAAAGTTAACGTTTTAGACTTCTGTAGCATGAGCAACTTTTCGAAAATTATTCTAGCGTGCCGGAGCTACCAAACATAAGATACATCCAAGGCTTATAAAAAGTAGAAAAAGACGTTATTCAAAACCATATGCTGCATTTGATCAGTGCTATATGACCTTTCAATAAATACATTTACTTTGAAAATCTGAATTACAGATGTGAAATAAATTCTGCTGAAACTGATCTAGATAAGTTTTATCTTTCGATACGACGCTCTAGTGTTCCCGATATGCATACCAGAGGGTTGGAGTCTTCGACAAAGTGCTTTGGATTGGTTGGTACTACATTTTAACGTCTTCAGTTCTGATCCAGATCTGCTAAAACTGATCTAGATAAGTTTTATCTTTCAATATGACGCTCTAGTGTTCTTGGTATGCATCCTAGAGGGTTGAAGTCTTCGACAAAGTGCTTCGGATTGGTTGGTACTACATTTCAATGTATTCGGTTTTGATCTAGATCTGATGAAACTGATCTAGATAAGTTCTTTCTTTCTATTCGTCGCTCTAGTGTTCTTGATATACTTACTAGAGTGCTTTGGATTGGTTGGTACTAGATTCTTACGTCTTTGGTTTTGATCTAGATCTGCTGAAGTTGGTCTAGATACGTTTTATGTTTACATATGACGCTCTAGTGTTCTCGATATACATTCTACAGGGTTGGAGTCCTCGGATTTTTTTTGGATTGATTGTTACTACATTCTTATGTCTTCGGTTTCCATCCAGTTCTGCTGAAACTGATTCAGATAAGTTTTATCTTTCAATACTACGCTCTAGTGTTCTCGGTATGCATTTTATAGACTGGAAGTCTTCGGCAGAGTGTTTTGATTGGTGCTACATTTAATTGTCTTCTTCGGTTTTGATCTGCTAAAACTGATCTAGATAAGTTTTATCTTTCGACACGACGCTCTAGTGTTCTCGATATGCATCCCAGATGGTTGGAGACTTCGACAAAGTGCTTTTGATTGATTGGTACTACATTCTTACGTCTTCGATTTTGATCTAGATCTACTAAAACTTATCCAGATCAGTTTTGTCAGACACGATTTGTAGTTCGTGTGTACAAAATTCAGCATGTTTGTAGTTTTGTGTCAAAATATTAGCTCAATTCACTCAAGAAATCAACGTTTAAGAATCTGTAGTTCGCATATTTCCACAAAAGCTAAATATTGTCTATTATTTACTAAGTTTCTTCAAAATCAATCTTGACTTAACTTAGTTTTTTACTGATTTCTTCAATATTATGTGATCTCTGAATGAAATGGTTGTTCTTACTTCAGAAAAAGGAGTGCAGTAGTCGAGAAATTCACGACATGATCTTACTTAATGCGTTGCTACATAAAACCTCTTCATTAATCTACTTTCAATCACCTCGGAAAAGATGATGATGTACCTGAGCTTGTTAGGGGAATATCTGTAAATAAAAAGAAAATCGTGTTATGTACTGTTCCTTTGAATTCCACTAAGAATTTGCATCCTTTGACATATACGTATTTCGACCTCAACTGTAAGGTCGTCTTCAGTGTCTTGTACTTGAGTCGAGTCAAGTACAAGACACTGAAGACGACCTTACAGTTGAGGTAGAAATACGTATATGTCAAAGGATGCAAATTCTTAGTGGAATTCAAATAACAGTACTTAACACGATTTTTTTTATTCACTTCGAAATAAAAAAAATCCATGTTTGAATTAGCTTGACCACTAACTCTTTTCAATATACGTACATTAGAGTGTCAGAGACCTTATAATATTGAAAATATACAAAGTTTTGAAAATATTTGAAATATTATCCATTCACTAAAAGCGTAACACCTCAGCTTCCAGACCAGATATTTTAAATCTTTTTAAGATAAATGTCGCATGTTAATAGTACTATCAGATAAAATTTTCGTGGTAGAAAATAAAAAAAATGTACATGTATTTCTTTCATCAAATTTTGATGATAAATTTTCAAAAAATGGTCCTTTTATTAGCCCAAAAACGATTCTGCCGTCAATATAAACACAGTATTTGAAAAACTTATACCCTTTAAGAATACCTAGGGGTGCCTAGAAAAATACAAAAATATGTATTAAAAAATTCAGAAGTTGAAAAAATATTACGAAAAAAATATTTTTTTTTCAGAATTTTTATGGAAAAGGGTAACTTTTTCAAAAAAAAAAAACCTGGCGGAACATCTAAATGATTTTTTAAAAATTGAAATGTTCTACCAAAGTGCTTCAAATATGCATATCTTTCATTTAAGGGTTGAGCGAGCACCTTGACTTTTCGAACATCGATTTTTTTTTGGGGCAGCCTATTGGGCACGTCTGGCTTATCGGTTAAGCCGAGGTGAAGAATTCGACCCTGCGACACAAAACGAAGTTCGATCTCAGGATGACGAGCTTTCATAGTTGCTTAGGTCCTCCACGGGGCATCAGAGGACCTTTGAAGCTTAAATACAGCTACAGAGTTTTTCAGATGGGTTTCAGAAGAATTTCAAGGTTTTTTTTAATGAGGTTTCGAAAAATTTTAAGACATTGGAGTTTACAGGGGCTTCATGGACATTCAGGAAAACTTAAGAGGGGTCTCTGAAGACTTTCAAGGCATTTCAATAAGTTTCAGGATGTTTTATATAGTTTCGAGGGCTTTCATAAGAGCTTCAGGCTTGGCTTCAGGGGATTTCACAGGGGTTTTAAGAGGCTTCAATATGGGGTTTCTGTGGGGTTTCAAGACATTTCAAAGCGTTTCAGGTGATTTCATGGAACTTCAACAGAGTTCTTAAGAAGCCTCCGGAATCTCAGAAGAGTTCCAGTGCCTTTTAGAGGATTTCAAGGGAATTAAGAGGCTTTCAGTAGAATTTTGACCATCACTTTCTGGTGACAATACGCTTATGATCTCATTGTCCATAACAGGGGATTTCAGATTCTTTGCCCTGCGGTGCACGTTTGATACATTTCTCGTCGCCAGTTTTAGTTGTTTTGGCCTTTTTCAAAAACTATTGCACTGGCCACATGAGAGGCTGTCCATAAACCACGTGGTCATGAGGGGGGGGGGGGGGGGGGAGTTCGGCTGATGACCATTTTGTATGGACATATAAAAAAATTTGTATGGAAAAATGAGCACGCGGGGGGGGGGGGGGGGTTGAAAAGTCCCAAAAAATGACCACGTGGTTTATGGACAGCCCCTGATCAGTTTTAAAATGAAAGTAACAATTTTAAAGGAGTCGCAGTGCCCTTGACAAGGCGCTGGATGATCTGAAAACCCATGTGCTAAACAGAAGTAAAAATTATATATATTGTTGTACAATTGATGAACAAGCCTCTTAAGCTTGATTTTAAAATTTTTTGGGTGAATAAGCCGTTATTCAGCCGGCGTTGTTACTTGGGTTACTACTCTAATATTTTTATGTTTACTTAAAAAAATGGAGTGACAAAAGATCTTTCAAAGTGTCAGTATAGAATGCTTCATTTTTTTCAACGAATGTATTTTGATCTGTTTTTTTTTTTCATTCTTCGCAGCTTTGTTACCCTGTCAGCAATATAGCTTCTGCACCGTGGCTGTCCGGCTATGTCCCACTCCTCATTCCAGCAGCCATTAAATCGTAATTGGTCTCGAATCGGGTTGCAAATCCCGCATTATCAACGCCATCGACCTAATGATCGGATGTCGGTCCGGTCGATTCGAACAAACCTGCCGAATCGGATCTCTCAGTTTTGCCTTTTTTTCCTTTGCCTTCCTATATTCTTTCGCGAAATTTTGGGCTTCGTTATGCACTGCCGGCCGCTGTTGGTAGACACGGTAGATGGCCTCCCTGCATATGAAATCCTTGGCTGCCGACACTGCATTTCGTTGTGCAACCTGCTCGCTCGCGTGCCCATATTCGCGCGCTGCCATTCGATATATCAGGAAAACCCTGACCTTGTGGATTACATTGACCTTGGTGTGTTGATTTTGGTAGGTTCATTCGGAGCCTTTCGGCGCATAATAAATCTAAATTTTCTGTCCAAAACGTGGAAGGATTTGTTGTTTAGTTTGCCTCACATATGTCCGCTCTCGGTTCGACTGGTGCGCTAAATTATAGTCTGAGCGTTGCCTTCCGAGCTGCATTATGCATAGATAATTACCGATATAGGAACACTGCACTGGCACACGGGAAGGCAGCCCATCAGAAGGGGCAAAAATGGCCAAATTAATTCTACCTTGGACGTCTCTGTCTGGCGGTGGAGTTTGTTTTCCCAGAAAAAAAAAACAAATCGAAGCTTTGAGGTTTTTCGTGCAAGTCGTTAGCCTTGCACCCCGCGACCGGTGGTGGTGTGGTACAGTGCAGCAGAAGGCACACATGCATTGATGCATGTGTTGCGAGTTGGATGCGTTTGGAAGGCTGTTTTGTGTGCTGCATATAATGGAAATTTATTATCCTGGGATTGATTCCATAATTGCTGCATAGAGCCGATGCGACGAGGCCATAGGCTATACGGGCGTCTAACGGGACTCGCCAAGTTTTGCGGACGGGCTGCAGAACCGGTTTCGTCGAAGAATGGATATCTATGGGGGATGGCGGGGTTCTGACTGCATGGACTTGGTCATAAGCAGCTTGTTCTATCCGCCACCGCTCAGTGTGGCTATTGATGGAATTAATGAATGTGCAGATCAAAAAATGGTCAACATGCATTTTATGCATTCAAGAGATAAAATATATCATAGTCTTCCAAGGATTCTTCCAGGATTTCCTCCAAGGACAAATGCTGGAGTCCTCCAGGTGGACCCTCGGTTTTATGTGCTTCGATTTTATGTACATTTTTTGTAATGATAAAATATTTAATATTCAATCAATTTAAAACTTGCAGTTTGTATTATGATGACTTATAATGCAGGGGTTTTCAGCCGTTTGACACGTGGAGGATTTCATATCAATAAATTTTTTTGATGAGCACCTATAATGGCGCCAAAGCATACTTGATGACATACTTAGGTTTACATATTTACCTTAGTCTCAGAAGTCCCTTTTTGACTTCATATTTTTTTATAAATATCTCTCGTGATTATCACCATGAGCGGAGTATTTATATTGGGCGACTCTTTCACAGATCGCTTAACTTTACCTCATAGTTTTCAAACAAAATTCTTTCAAAATTTCTTTTGACTTCCTAACCAAGAATTGACATATATTCCTGGTATTTTTGATATACCGTATGTCTTGGCGTGTATTCCGCTTGTTTGAATTCAAAAAATTGTAACAAAATTCATAAAAAGGTCACTGTAAACTTTGGCAGATTACTGACAAAATGTGTGATAAAACATTTCCAGTGCTGTCATGGTAAAATCAGAGCTAGTTAGTCAAGGTTTTCCCATTTCAGTACCCCTTTACTGGTACATTCCCTTGCATAAATTCCTGAAGCCATCTCTGAAGGAACCGTTGAGCAATTCCTAAAGGAACTGTTGGAACAGCTTCTGACATAATCCATTGGCCAACTTTTGAATAAAGCCCTGCTGAAATTTCTGAAGTTATTCTTGCAATGGGATGTGAAGAAATCTTGGGAATTTCCTTTATAATCTCTTGCTAAAGCAATTTTTGGAGAAAAATCTGTAGAAAGGTTCTGAGAAAATATGGAAAGATATCTGAATTTTTGATTGTTAATGTATTTGTGAATCGTCATCTAAAAAAATCCATCGATTATTTTTGAGATAGTTTATGGATAGTTTGAAAAAATTCTAGAAAAAAATCTGAAGAAATTTGAAGATGTATTTCCGGAACAATCTATGCAAGATTTTTTTAAAAGATTCTTTAAGTATTTTCTAAAGAAATCCAAGCAACATTTTTGGAAGCTTTTCGTGCAAGACTTTCTTAAGAAAATCCTGAAGAAATTTCTGGAGGACATTCTAAAGAAGTGATTCCCAAATTTTAAGGAAGTATCACCCCTATGGAGCTTGAGAAAAATATTATCGCCCCCCCCCCCCCCCTTAGTTAGATTTAATTTTTCAACAATAAAAGGATAAACCTATGCTTAGGGGCTGTCCACTTATTACGTAAGGGAATTTTTACGATTTTTCGACACCCCCATCCCCCTTGTAAGACTTTTTGTATGATTCCCAAATTTTAAGGAAGTATCACCCCCATGGAGCTTGAGAAAAATATTATCGCCCCCCCCCCTTAGTTAGATTTAATTTTTCAACAATAAAAGGATAAACCTATGCTTAGGGGCTGTCCACTTATTACGTAAGGGAATTTTTACGATTTTTCGACACCCCCATCCCCCTTGTAAGATTTTTTGTATGAGAGCCCAAAAATTTTTGTATGGCTCGTAAGATTTTCCCCC
The DNA here is from genome assembly GCF_035046485.1 of Aedes albopictus. Classification (NCBI taxonomy): domain Eukaryota; kingdom Metazoa; phylum Arthropoda; class Insecta; order Diptera; family Culicidae; genus Aedes; species Aedes albopictus. The sequence continues at coordinate 162,713,396 of NC_085137.1, forward strand.
ATAAACCCTTACGTAATTCATGGACAGCCCCTTAGCTGAATCCTTGTTTTTGATACTTTTGTGATAAGACCAGTACATAATGACATTTAATTTATCTAATATAATTGAATTGTGTGTAAATGCATTATGTTTTCCTATTTAATAAAATATACTGAATTATTGATCGTTCTTACATAAATTTTGAAATCATAATTATGCTTTATTTACATTGAGAAAAATTTAACGGATTGCGAAGATTTATGATTATTTGTTATCTTTAACCAGATGTTTTACCAATGTTCTAAAAGGGGGTCAATGTTTGGGGTCTCAATTGAAAATATCTTTTATTAAAAGTACAACTCATAAATATATCGGTTTATTTTCAGTGTACTCAGTTTTTCTTGAGAATAAATTAAACACAGTGATTCCAATTGACAAGCCTCGTATGAAATGGAGTACTTCCTACGTTTTATTTATATTGTCAAATAAGTAAGCATTCACCAGTCATGATTTGGTATTGCGGGAATTTAACACTAAATGTCTAAAAAGTTTCAACTCTTAGTAATATGCAAAGTTTGGAATTCTTCCGGGAAGCTTATCTAAAATATTTTCAATCTGAAATGCTGTGGAAGCTTTATGTTAGTGATTGATAATTCGACGTAAAGTCCGCTCATTAACTAAAAAACAAAACTTTTTCATCAAGTCAAAGAAAACATGTTCCTTTCACAATTCTTACGACAATCAACACTTCCCGAGAAGATTTATTAGATTTCCATAACTCGTTGAAAATCCTTTGGAAATTCGTGTAGCAGTCTTACTTGTTTTTTTTTCTAGGAGTTTTGCCAAGAAGTCATAAACATAAACGCCAAAAAATCTGTAAAATATAGTCGATTTTTTGTGCTTGTGTCAGGCTAAGCTCATAGGTTAGTCCATCTATCAATTTTCACGAAGAAACCAAAAAATCTTAAAATACCAGGAATATTTCATGATACAGTTGACATTTTGGATTTGTATTTAGATAGTATTGATATTCCTTATGTTTTACAAAGTATTTTCGCCCCCCCAATTTGGGTATTTAATATCCGCCCCCTGGGGGGTGATTTCGCCCATTTTGGGAATCACTGTACTAAAGTCAAAAGGAATCCCTTGACGATTTTGTAAAAGAATTGCCAACTTAATTTCTTTCGGATTTACTGGATGATTTTTTCTTAAATAAATCTACGAGGAGCTTCCACAGGAGTCCCTGAAAGATTTTTTTAATCTTTGGGAGATTTTTTCAGAAACTCGGGAAAGATTTTTTAAATAAGTAATAGAATGGATTTCAGCAAGTCTCCATGTGTATAGGGACATTTGGAGATATCTCTGAAAAAAAAATAGTTGAATTATTTATAAAAGCCCCTGAAAGAATCTCTCAAATAAATTGTGGAGGAATCCCTAGAACAGTTTATACAGGAATGCCTGCAGAAAATTCCCAAATTGATCCTACATTTAAAAAAAATAGTCCCAAAAAAGGACGAATTTTCAAAGAAATATCAAGAAGCTTTTCTGACAGAAATGCAGATTTTCAGAAAACAAAATCCCTGGAGCAATTTCCAAAGCAAACCCAAGAGAAAGTTTTGGAATAAATCCTTGGAAGATCGTTTTAGAACATGCTTGAAGGAATTTCCGAAGGACTTTCGAGATAAGTAAGGCATCGTGGAGGCTCATAGCCGTATGGCTAGCTTTTCGTGTAAAATTTTCTTAAGGAATTCTTGAAGAAATTTCTGGAGGACATTCTAAAGTCTGAAGGAATCCCTAGACGATTTTGTATATAAATCTACAAGGAGCTTCCCTGAAAGATTTTTTTAATCTTTGGGAGATTTTTTTCAGGAACTAGTGAAAGATTTTTTAAATGAATAATAGGATGGATTTCAGCAAGTCTCCATGAAAGAAATATCGAAAAATCTGTGGAAGTTGTTATAAAGTAATGCTTGAAGAAATTTTTAAAGAAATCTGTAGAGGAACATTTGGAGATAAATCTGAAAAAAAAATATTTATAAAAGCCCTTGGAGATCTTATGAAAGAATCTCTCAAAAAAAAATTGTGGAAGAATACCTAGGGCATAGTTTCTACAGGAATGCCTGCAAAAAAATCACAAATTGATCCTACATTTTTTTAAATAGTCCCGAAATATATGACGGTATTTTAAAGAAATCTCAAGAAGCTTTTCTGACAGGAATTCAGATTTTCAGAAAACAAAATCCCTGGAGCAATTTCCAAAGCAAACCTTAGAGAAAGTTTTGGAATAAATCCTTGGAAGATCGTTTGAGAGAATGCTTGGAGGACTTTCGAGAAAAGTAAGGCGTCGTGGTGCCTCGTAGCCGTGTTGTTAGGGTCACCAAGCTTCTAATCGCACCATGTTGTGGGGTGAGGGTTCGATTCGGTGCATGCTTCGATGTCTAGTGTTAAGTTTCTTTCAGTCTGTAACAGCCGCTGGCTGAAGACGGTGTCCATGTCCTTCAAAGAATTGGGTAAAACTCTGAAGGATTTTCTAAAGAAATCCCTGAAGAAATTTCTGCAAAAACTCATACACAACTTTCTTATACAACTCTTTGTGAAACTTCTAGAGGAATCCCTATTGGAATTTCTGGAGAAATTGGAAGTTGCTGTGGGGATTTCTGGTGAAATCCTTGGAAGAATTTCCAAAGTAACCCCAGTACAAATTTTTGAAGGAACTTTCAAAACATTTTTAGAAAAATTCTGGAATAGTTTCTGAAGGCATCCCTGAACGTTTTGTTGAAGGAATCTCTGGAGAAATTTCTAAACAAATGTCTAAAGAAATTTTTGAAGGAATTTTTAAACAAATCCCTGAAGAAAATTTTCGATTGAATCAATGGAAGATTTTTTGAAAGAATCCGTGAAGGAATTTTTGGTCGAATGCTCGGACAAATTTCAAAAACATTTTTTTAGAAATATTTTTTAGAAGAATTTCTGAACAAATTTTTGTTAGATTTTCTAAAGGAATCTCCAATAGATTCTCAAACGAATGGCTAGATAAGTTTCTGAAAAAAACTTCCAAAAAATTTCTGAAGTATAAACTTAGAAAAAAATCAAAAATTGAAATGTCCATTAAATCGAGGTAAAGCTTGATGTCCTGATCAACTTTGTCTAAGACGAAATTCTTCTATGTGGTCTGATTCTCCAGATACTTAGGTATAGAGTTTCGAAGTCTCACTGCCCAAGCAACACACATGGTTACAAAACAGTGACGGCAGCGTATGTAAGGGTTGCGCAGTAAGTCACAGTGACTTCTGTGCAACCCTTACATACGCTGCCGTCACTGTTTTGTAACCATGTGTGTTGCTTGGGTAGTGCCGCCTAGCGGATATATTCAGAATCAATTAGGTCATTATCGGATAGCTTTTGATGCCCTGATACAACTGAAGACGAAATTCTTCTATGTTGTCTGATTCTCGAGATACAGAAGTTCAAACTTTCTAAAACTCACTAGCGCAACCTTGCGGATAAACTTATAATAAACCAGTTCAATATCGGTAAGCTCTTGATGTTCTGATCAACTTTGCTGAAGACGAAATGTTCGGACAACGGCGCAAATCTCTAACCATACCTCAGGACTGAACCAGTGTTTCAGTCCTGAGGATAAATGTCGTTCTTGAGCCTTGTAAACCTACCACTTGCGCGATCACGAAATTATCTTATGTGGTCTTATTCTCGTGATACAAAGATTTAGAGTTTTTAAGACTCACTAGCACCTCCTAGCGGATATATTCAAAATAAATTAGTTTCGGATAGCTCTTGCTGTCCTAACTTTGCTAAAAACAATATTCTTCTATGTGGTTTGATTTTCCAGATACAGAAGTTTTGAGCTTCTAAGACTCACAAGCACACCCTAGCGAATATATTCAGAATCAACTAGGTCATCATCGGACACCTCTTGATTCCCTGATCAACTTTGTTGAAGATGAAAGCCTTTTATGTGGTCTGATTCTCGAGAAAGAATTATTACAATAGAATTTTTAAGACTCACTAGCGCAACCTTGCGGATAAAACTAGAATCAATCAATTCATTATCGGATAGCTCTTGCAAACCCACGCTTGCTAGTCACAACACGAGTGCCGGTATTGGCAATGGCTATTGACGAAACACCCACCAAAGCAAAATGTTTTATGGCCACTAGACCCTAAACTTCTCAAAATCTTTGTGCTAAAGACACTAGTTTTCCAACATGCCTCATTACGCCACGGTGATCCCAAAAGCTACTGAGATCTATAAATAGATCACTGGGCGTTCGAGGCATCTGATCTAGGCTCTTAATAGATCGCTGGTCGTTAATTAATTGAAAAATCTTCAGGAATTGTTCCAAGCATTCTATACCAAAAATCATCCAAGCTGAATGTCAGAACAGACGCTGTAAGTGCCACACGTGCTTTTTTTTCCTCATCTGTAGAGCCTTTTAACCACTGCGTCCCACACGTGCTTGGTGAATAAGCGCTCTGGCGCACGTCGTTGATCTAGGGTAGAAATTTACTTCGTCGTATGTGCCAATTTCCGTCATACCAGATGGAAAATAACGAATAAATAAAGATATTCCAACTTACCTTTGCGAATGACTCATTAGGTGGAAGCAAAAAGATTTAGACTATCAATAACCAGCCCCTATAGCTTTGCGAATTGAGTAATTACGCAACATGTCACGTTTCAATTTCACTCCACTCAATATTTCATATTTTTTCTCGTTTTGCATATGCCGAAGGTAATCGCACCAAAGCAGCAGCTAGCCGAATTGTTCTTCATCACCGTTCACTTCGCCAGATTGACTTATTGAGCTGACCTTCAATTAACACCCCACAAAAGCTCTGTGGCACTTCAAAGTTGGAATTCACTGCTCCAGAATGCAGCAAAAGTTGTTCAATTATTGTAATAAATGTTTTTTTTTCCGTAGATAAATTGTAAACAAACAGTTGTCTTCGTCTCTGGGAAGATGCAGACAAATATGTGCGTGGATTTTCTGCATACGAAACATCGTATTTCACAATCACCGGAATATTTTGGTAGTTATTCTAAAGCTTCATCTATCTTATTTTAAAAGCTTTCTGCCCAATAGTACTTCGAACAGATGGTTTGATTTGGATTGTGAAAAATTTGATCGACTTTTCGAATTAACACCTACGTCCAAATCATAATTTTCGACTATCCTGTGTACCACAGTGTCACGTAGAAGGTGTGCCGGGAATTGAATTCGGGTTGTGACTAGACGAGAACAGAATTAAAGAGACATTAAAAAAATCTCATTATTTTATCCCTTTCCTTTCCACGACTTTGAACGACTATTTCTATGCCAAGAAAGCGTTTCCGAAAAAAGTGCTTAAACAAAAGTTATTTCAAATTGGTCAAATTTTTCGAAATCTACGAAAAAATCATAGTTGTAAATCAATAGTATTTTGATTGTTTATCAATAGTTCCATTATTGAAACAAGTAGCTGGGAGTTGGGTTTACCTAATAAGATTACAATCACATTCTAAAAACTGTTCCATCATATTCATCTGATTCCGTTTGTTTCGAGTTTGTCGAAAATCGATGGTGCTCTAGAGTAACCATGGGAAGTAGAGGGTTAAAGAAAACACTTTCATTATTTTACAATATTTTTTACATGATTGAGTTTCGAACTACTTGGACACACGCGTCAATTCCCGGCACCTCACAGCAAAACAAATCAAAATATCAGTTGCCGCATTTTTTCCAAGCGCACTTCCGTAGATAATCATCTCCTGCAGCATTTCCGCAACGGGATCCATAGTCAATGAGGTACACGTTCACTCTGAGGCCGCACATGTGCTCAAAACATCATTTACACGCATACGAGTGCACTTCGTCAGCACAAAGATGGATGCCGAAATGGACGGGTTTGGTGGTCTAGTGGCTACCGCTTCTGATTCATATGCAGAAGGTCATGGGTTCAATCCCTGGCCCATCCCCTTCATCCTACTTTGTATCTTTCTATCCACTTTCTCTCTCTCTCTCTCTCTCTCTCTTCTCTTCATATACAACTCATGTATATTCATACATATGTTCATAGCCATCGCTAGAACCAGAAACGAATTGGAAAAAAGTCGTTTCCCTCACTTCAATCTTCCACTCACAGCACAGTGTATATAACGCCTACAAGTTATGCAACCAAAGCGTGCTGTGCCGCTTGACCTTATTCACCTTATTCACCACACAATGTTTCACCTTACGAACACTATAAATAACCCCCAATCCATGGATCGCATCACCCACCCAACGGTGACTCCCAGATCTCCCATCCTTTACATCTAACAAATACCCCAGTCCGTGCTGATTGTGGGGATGCAGAGGTGATCTCGGTCTTTAGTAGCAACAACCAGCACACTCTAACATTCCTTTCCCTTCCCAACTGACTATAAGGACGTGGCCGGCGCCGTTATTGATCCAAAATGTATGAGCTGCTTAAATTGCACTTTGAGAATAAGTGGAGTGTCCCAGCCCTTATTCTTTTGGATCTCAGTGCAATTGGAACCAGCTCAGATCAATCACGGAGTAGCAACCATTGACATGTATAGTCAGATTTGATCGTTTTTGATCGTTTTTACAAAGATTGATGCCGAAATGATTTCCCATTCAATTTGCTGGAAGTACAGCACTGGTGCCCATATAGCCGAGGCGGTAAACGCACGGGTATTCAGCATGACCATGCTGAGGGTGACGGGTTCGATTCCCGGTCGGTCCAGGATCTTTTCGTAAAGGAAATTTCCTTGACTTCCTTGGGCATAGAGTATCTTCGTGCCTGCCACACGATATACACATGCAAAATGGTCATTGGCAGAGGAAGCTCTCAGTTAATAACTGTGGAAGTGCTCATAGAACACTGCTGAGAAGCAGGCTTTGTCCCAGTGAGGACGTTACGCCAAGAAGAGGAGAGGAGAGGACAGCACTGGTGCTGGGAATTGGCGCTGGACTAGGTGCCGTAAAATCGTTCAAAATCAACTTTTTGACAGAAAATCTTCACAAAAATCACTGTTAACACCAAGTTCACGCAATAAGGTATTTGATCCAGATAGAAAAAGTAGACGAAAACAGTCGTTTTGTTGTAAATTGGCCATGAGGCGTTATTATTTATAAGGACAACAATGTCTAAGCTGCATTGTCAGCTCAGCACGCAACTCTTAGATGGTGGACATTGCCTTGGATGGACCTAAGCAAGCATGAGGTGGGGGCTTTAAAAGACACAGATCAATGTTAGACGCTCCTTCCATGTTATCGATTCATCGTTTTGCAGCGCTGCTGATCATGTGAATTCTTGTAAAACTTTTCGATGAAAAAATTGCACACATCTTGTACAGCTCATCTAGGTATAACTGGCCTCTTTTTGTCGTATACATTCTTCATGCTAGCTTAGCGAACACATAAGATCCGCAAACGAGCTCTCCATTACCCCGGTGCTGGTAATCCTTGATCCGATTCGGCCGCCGTTGCAAACCAGAAAGAAACATGATCTATGTGGTCGGTCACGTTTGTTCAAAACAAACTTCTAGGTACTTCTATGACTAACCAATAAGGAACGGTACCACAGCGGGCGACAGCCAGCAGCAGCAGCAGCGAGCGGTACAGAAAACAGATTGAAATCCTTTCTATTAGCGTTTGCAAGAGCTCCTCCGCGAAGCTCTTCTGGCGACGAATGGTGGTTGAACAACAATATGCGACACGAGTGCTGCACGAGTTGTTGTTGCTACTTCTTCGTGATGCAGTTTCGAACGGTTGGTTGTGCACTGCAGACACAGGCGACGGCAAGTTGCATTTAATGGGAGTGTGATGCAATAAAAGTGCACTAAGCAGAATGACTGAAGCAACAGATGTGCCACCATTAGCCATCATGGGGTGTTCCGCAAAGCTGCCGCCAAATGAAAATTTGTGGAGGTAGATGGCGTGGGTAAAGGTGATCGCTACCTTTTTGGAAAGCTAAGTGACTAAAAGTGTATGTAGTTTTATGAGTAAGAATAGTGTATACATAGAGTACATATGTAGGTGTCTCAGTTGATTGCTTGGTTTATTCCTAGAGACAAGTAGAATTTCGCATATCGATAAATTGGATTAAACGAACAAATTTTAATTTCCAATTGCCAGGATACTTCGGGAGCTATAATTAGCCCCGTTAAATCTGACCCGAATGAAAAATCCTTCTCCTGATCCTTGGACCTGATCCAGGGCTCTTCCAGCACTCTTGGTCGTTGTGTGATTGATGCTTAAGCTCTTTACCAGAATTCTATCATTCTTCAGCAAGCATTTAAGTGTGATTAGCTATGATGGTGTCAGTTGGAAAGAACATAATCACTTGGATGACTATTTATCGGTGAACTCGTTCCATATTGTTGAAATATCTAACAGTTTCATATCTAGCATTGTTTCATGTGTTAGAAACCTACCTGCTTAGGACGGGAGACCGCACTATTTTTTTTTGCTTATGTCATTGACTGTTTCGTAAAATTTCCGCATATCATTTTGTTCCTCATACTGCATTTTCTTTCTGTGGTGAATTCTCTTCTCGGCTGCTCGGCTTTTTATAATCGAGGTAACTAATAGTTATTTAACTTAATATGTACGACATTGATGGGACAAAGAATTGAAAATGAAAACAATTTCAATGCTTTGAATTTTAGACAACATAATTGTCAAATTTACTACTACGAACACGTGGATTGTAGCATGTACGATGTATGGAACAATATTAAAGTGTTTATGCTGACACGAGCATAATGCCGTTATACTTCTACGTATTTCTAACACCTTTCTTTCAATCAAAGTTGTGCTCCTCAACGTGCTAGGCAGCACATAACAGCCGCAAAGTAATTCGGTGAAAATAAGCTGGAACGAAACGCAAATATTTTTTGTTGCTTTCACCGATTGTTTTTATTTACCTCACATTTTTCCGGGGACGCCAAACAAAAAGACGCAACGCTCTTGGCCTTTTACCCCTCTCCCCTTACCAACCACAATGTTCAAAGCTCATATACCGTGCACGTAGCGGCCTTCCCATGGCTGTGTCATTTTCCGTTTTCCCAACGACGACGACGCGATGTACGAAGTTTGTTGTTACTTAGCTGTTGCCTCCATTCTCGACTCGGTAGTCTCCTGTTAAGTAAACCTCCAACTCCCGGCATCACCATCATCAGCACCTTTTGGTCGTCCCCAACTAAGCAGCATCGGAAGGGAACGGCTGGCTGACTGGCTGCTGACTGCCTTCGCGCAATGCTGATGGTGGAATCCCCAACAATGTGTGTGTGGGGAAAATCGTCTCCAGGAAATGCTGGAGGTTGGGATCGGGACGCGGTTGAAATATATGATTCCGTTTCCCCGGGCATCCATAATTTCCACGTTTTTGTCCGGGAACACAATAGAGTAGGACGGGGTAAATGCGTTTGAAAGTAATGACGACCTCGAAACGAGTCACCCTTAGGTGGCTTTTCACTATTTTGGACGAAACTAAATAACTTCCCGGATAAACTCCTGGAGGACCTCCCGCAGGAACTCCTGGAGGACCTCCCGCAGGAACTCCTGGAGGACCTCCCGCAGGAACTCCTGGAGGACCTCCTCCCGCAGGAACTCCTGGAGGACCTCCTCCCGCAGGAACTCCTGGAGGACCTCCTCCCGCAGGAACTCCTGGAGGACCTCCTCCCGCAGGAACTCCTAGAGGACCTCCTCCCGCAGGAACTCCTAGAGGACCTCCTCCCGCAGGAACTCCTGGAGGACCTCCTCCCGCAGGAACTCCTGGAGGACCTCCTCCCGCAGGAACTCCTGGAGGACCTCCTCCCGCAGGAACTCCTGGAGGACCTCCTCCCGCAGGAACTCCTGGAGGACCTCCTCCCGCAGGAACTCCTGGAGGACCTCCTCCCGCAGGAACTCCTGGAGGACCTCCTCCCGCAGGAACTCCTGGAGGACCTCCTCCCGCAGGAACTCCTGGAGGACCTCCTCCCGCAGGAACTCCTGGAGGACCTCCTCCCGCAGGAACTCCTGGAGGACCTCCTCCCGCAGGAACTCCTGGAGGACCTCCTCCCGCAGGAACTCCTGGAGGACCTCCTCCCGCAGGAACTCCTGGAGGACCTCCTCCCGCAGGAACTCCTGGAGGACCTCCTCCCGCAGGAAGTCCTGGAGGACCTCCTCCCGCAGGAACTCCTGGAGGACCTCCTCCCGCAGGAACTCCTGGAGGACCTCCTCCCGTAGGAACTCCTGGAAGACCTCCTCCCGCAGGAACTCCTGGAGGACCTCCTCCCGCAGGAACTCCTGGAGGACCTCCTCCCGCAGGAACTCCTGGAGGACCTCCTCCCGCAGGAACTCCTGGAGGACCTCCTCCCGCAGGAACTCCTGGAGGACCTCCTCCCGCAGGAACTCCTGGAGGACCTCCTCCCGCAGGAGCTCCTGGAGGACCTCCTCCCGCAGGAGCTCCTGGAGGACCTCCTCCCGCAGGAGCTCCTGGAGGACCTCCTCCCGTAGGAACTCCTGGAGGACCTCCTCCCGCAGGAACTCCTGGAGGACCTCCTCCCGCAGGAACTCCTGGAGGACCTCCTCCCGCAGGAACTCCTGGAGGACCTCCTCCCGCAGGAACTCCTGGAGGACCTCCTCCCGCAGGAACTCCTGGAGGACCTCCTCCCGCAGGAACTCCTGGAGGACCTCCTCCCGCAGGAACTCCTGGAGGACCTCCTCCCGCAGGAACTCCTGGAGGACCTCCTCCCGCAGGAACTCCTGGAGGACCTCCTCCCGCAGGAGCTCCTGGAGGACCTCCTCCCGCAGGAGCTCCTGGAGGACCTCCTCCCGCAGGAACTCCTGGAGGACCTCCTCCCGCAGGAACTCCTGGAGGACCTCCTCCCGCAGGAACTCCTGGAGGACCTCCTCCCGCAGGAACTCCTGGAGGACCTCCTCCCGCAGGAACTCCTGGAGGACCTCCTCCCGCAGGAACTCCTGGAGGACCTCCTCCCGCAGGAACTCCTGGAGGACCTCCTCCCGCAGGAACTCCTGGAGGACCTCCTCCCGCAGGAACTCCTGGAGGACCTCCTCCCGCAGGAACTCCTGGAGGACCTCCTCCCGCAGGAACTCCTGGAGGACCTCCTCCCGCAGGAACTCCTGGAGGACCTCCTCCCGCAGGAACTCCTGGAGGACCTCCTCCCGTAGGAACTCCTGGAGGACCTCCTCCCGCAGGAAGTCCTGGAGGACCTCCTCCCGCAGGAACTCCTGGAGGACCTCCTCCCGCAGGAACTCCTGGAGGACCTCCTCCCGCAGGAACTCCTGGAGGACCTCCTCCCGTAGGAACTCCTGGAGGACCTCCTCCCGCAGGAACTCCTGGAGGACCTCCTCCCGCAGGAACTCCTGGAGGACCTCCTCCCGCAGGAACTCCTGGAGGACCTCCTCCCGCAGGAACTCCTGGAGGACCTCCTCCCGCAGGAACTCCTGGAGGACCTCCTCCCGCAGGAACTCCTGGAGGACCTCCTCCCGCAGGAACTCCTGGAGGACCTCCTCCCGCAGGAACTCCTGGAGGACCTCCTCCCGCAGGAGCTCCTGGAGGACCTCCTCCCGCAGGAGCTCCTGGAGGACCTCCTCCCGCAGGAACTCCTGGAGGACCTCCTCCCGCAGGAACTCCTGGAGGACCTCCTCAAATCCTGGAGGACCTCCTTCCGCAGGAACTCCTGGAGGACCTCCTCCCGCAGGAAGTCCTGGAGGACCTCCTCCCGCAGGAAGTCCTGGAGGACCTCCTCCCGCAGGAACTCCTGGAGGACCTCCTCCCGCAGGAACTCCTGGAGGACCTCCTCCCGCAGGAACTCCTGGAGGACCTCCTCCCGCAGGAACTCCTGGAGGACCTCTTCCCGCATTAACTCCTGGAGGACCTCCTCCCGCAGGAACTCCTGGAAGACCTTCTCCCGCAGGAACTCCTGGAGGACCTCCCGTAGGAACTCCTGGAGGACCTCCCGCAGGAACCCCTGGAGGATTTCTTGGAGGATTTCCCGGAGGAACTCCTGGGGGACTTCCCAAAGGAACTTCACGGAGGAACTCCTGGAGGGCTTCCCGAAGGATCTTTTTTCTGGGAATTCTCAGCAAGTTTTTTTTTGAGAATTTCTCCAGGAGTACTTTCCGTATTTACTCCTAGTTTCACCTGAGAATCCTTCAGTGACTTCCTTCTGGAATTCCTTCAGAGATTCCTTCGAAGATCCCTCAAAGAGTTTTACTGCCGTTCTACGCATAATTTTGCCGTGTTAAACGGAATTTTTTTTATAAAATATGTGACATTAGTCGATATACATACCTATGTAACATTCTGGAAACCAATTAGCCTTGTAGAGGTTTTGAGTTGGACTCCAACCGCCGTAGCTCCCTTCTGGGAGCTCTCGAGGATTGTTTTTATCAGATGACCAGGAGTTCCATTTAGGATTCCTAAATGAATTCTTTCTCACATTCCTTAGAAGTTTCTTCTAGAACTCCTCAAAGAGTTCTTTTTCTTTTTTTTTTCTGAGAAGCCGTGAGGAGCTCTTTCTGGGATTTATCCAGAAGTTCCTCGTTCCTTCTAAGGACATATTCAAGAGTTCTTTCACTTCGCGAAACGAATTCTTGGACGAGTCCCGGAGGAATTCCCTGAGAATCTCTGGAACTTCGAAAAGAATATTAGAAGAAATTCTGGAAAAAAATCCTTGAAAGAGTGCATGAAGAATTCTTAGACGAAACCTCCTAAGGAATCTCAGAACAAACTCCTCAAAGAATCCCAGAAAGAACTCCTTGAGGAATTCCAGGAAGACTTTCTGGAGGAATCTCGGAAGAAATTTCTGAAGGAATCCCAAAAATGCTTGTGCCTAGAGGAATTCCGGAAATAATCACTGAGAAATTCTGCAAGAAATTGTGCAAGAAAAATTCTGAGAAACTGAGAAAGAAATTCCTGGAGAAATCCAAAAAAGATTGCCTAGGGGAATCCCAGAATGTTTTCCTGAAGGAATTCCTAGGACAATCCCGGAAAGAATACCTGAAGGAATCCCAGAAGCAGCTGCAGGGGGGTCTCCACTAACTAGTCATTCACCAAGTTGTACCGAAACGCTTCACTCCAAAAACGGAAATTTGATAGAGCCCCCGGAAGGGTCAATCTTATATACCAATCGACTCAGCTCGACGAGTTGAGATGATATCTGTGTGTATGTATGTGTGTGCGTGTGTGTATGTGTACAAATAGGTCACCCTCATTTTATGATAGTAAATACCAACCGATTTCAACGACCGATGGTTCATTCGACAGGGAATTTTGCCCCATTGTTTCCTATTGAAAATGGTTCATATCGGGACAGTCGTTTCGGAGTTATGACCATTTAGGTCAGGCCTGTCCAACCTTTTTCGGCCGCGGGCCACTGGTGAAGCTGCATACCAGTCGACGGGCCAGAAATAAAAATTCGTTAATAATACATTTATTTTATCTTTTCTGAGCATGGCTAGATAGTAGAAAAGAACTTTTTTGCAGTTTAATGTTTCTAATGAAATTTGAAAGGTTTTTTGATTTCTTGCTGAATTTTGGAGCCTGACAAAGTATTTAGGAAGTTTCAATAACATGTTTCAATGTAGTACCAGACAGAGCTATTGAATGGCACAAAAAAATCTCTGAAAGCTTCAAAAATTGTGATTATATTTTTCATGTTTTTCCTAAATTAAGTTTATGACGTAATCTTTCTACAAACAAAATTTTACAATCTTATCAAGCGAATTTACACATTACACATTATTTTATTGTGGATTTACCGGCTACTTGTATTCTACCGGTCGCTTCAGTATGGCCTCCAAAGTAGCCGTTTTATAAAAAGAGTAACTTAAAAATGAGATTAAACATTTTTATTGAATACTTAAACATTAAACATTTTCCTCGTTGCTACTAGCTACTTAATGACATTCATTTTTTGACAATTGAGCGGATTTTAATATGAAAACGACTACTTTGTAACAACTACTTAAGTAACCGGTGGAATATAAGTAGCCGGTAAATCCACAATATTGTTAAGAATCTTTTACTTCAATTCTGTAGGGCACTAAAACCAAATGCCTTCATATTTTTAAATCTTTTAAAAATTTTACAAAATATACTCTAAAAAGTCATTTTATTTTTTAAAATTTTTAAAATACATTTCCATTGAAAAAGGAAAATATTCAGAATAATAATATCTCGGGCTAAATTCTATCATTTTTGTCCAATCGTGCCGCGGGCCGCACAAAATGTCCGTCACGAGATTGAAGCCAAATAGGAAGATGCGATTTTCGACAAAGTTGTTCAGGACTACGAGTACTTCCAGGTCATCAAGAGCATAGTTTCGAATTTCACCACCACGTGGCGCTAATGTACATAGTGACTTCCGGTACGACCTTGGTGGGATATAGCACGAGATTGAAGCCAGATAAGAAGCTGCGATCTTCGGCAAAGTTGCTACGAGTACTTCCAGCTCATGAAGCGCATGGTTCGGAATTTCACCACCACCAACTTTGTCGAAGATCGCATCTTCCTATCTGGCTTCAATCTCGTGCTATATCCCACCAAGGTCGTACCGGAAGTCACTATGTACATTAGCGCCACGTGGTGGTGAAATTCAAAACTATGCTCTTGATGACCTGGAAGTACTCGTAGTCCTGAACAACTTTGTCGAAAATCGCATCTTCCTATTTGGCTTCAATCTCGTGCTATATCCCTTCAAATTCATACCGGAAGTAGCTATGTACACTAGCGCCACGTGGTGGTGAAATTCCGACCTATGCGCTTCATGAACTGGAAGTACTTGTAGTCCTGAACAACTTTGCCAAGATCGCATCTTCCCATCTAGCTTCAATCTCGTGCTATATCCCTCCAAAGTTATACCGGAAGTAGCCACGTACACTAGCGCCACGTGGTGGTGAAATTCCGAACCATGCGCTTCATGAGCTGGAAGTATTCGTAGCCCTGAACAACTTTGCCGAAGATCGCAGCTTCCTATCTGGCTTCAATCTCGTGCTATATCCCACCAAGGTCGTACCGGAAGTCACTATGTACACTAGCGCTACGTGGTGGTGAAATTTTGAACTATGCTCTTCATAATCTGGAAGTACTCGTTCTGAAGTACTGAACAACTTGGCCGAAGATCGCATTTTCCTATCTGGCTACAATCTCGTGCTATGTCCCACCAAAGTCGTACCGGAAGTCACTATGTACACTAGCGCCACGTAGTGGTGATATTTTGAACTATGCTTTTCTCTGGAAGTACTCGTAGTCCTGAACAACTTTGCCGAAGATCGCATCTTCCTATCTGGCTTCAATCTCGTGCTATGTCCCACCAAAGTTGTACCGGAAGTCACTATGCACACTAGCGCCACGTGATGGAGAAACTCGGAACTATGAAATCCATCACCAGGAAGTGGTTGTTGTTCTGAACAACTTTGCCGAAGACAGAATGTTGCTATCTTTTCTAGGTTCCGAAAGAACTCGCTACAAAGACATGGTACTCACATCCAATCCGGGAACAAATCGGAACCGGAAGAAGTTAAAAATGTGGAACTAATGTTTTCGCCTGGTTCTCACCGGAAGCTGCATGAAATTCCAATCGGCTTTCACTACACCTCTCTAGGATAGTGTAGGATTCCGTTAACGCAAAAAGATTGAAATTTGGTTCACTAACTGCTGAGATATGGATGTGCAAAAAAAAACAGTTCCACGTTTTTTTGCCTGTCGGTACTTAGCGTGATAATAAATAGTTTCAGATCATATTTGGGACAACCGGTAGTGCTCCGGAATCGGTTCCGGGTGTTTCTACGGAAGTGGTCAAATGTAGAAGGGAACCAAACCCGTGCATGAGACACATTAAATCTCGGCTTTTTTGTTTACCTGATGAACTGTTTTAAAAAAAATAGCCTTAGATCACTTTAGAGACTACCGGTAGTGTTCCATAACCGGTTCCGGGTGTCCCGCTGGAATTGGTAAAATGTAAAAATGAACCCATGCTTGCGGGACATCAAATCGCTTTTTTAGTTACCTGATAACCGGATATTAGGAAAATAGGCACAATCCACATAAGTTACTACCGGTAGTGCTACTAGTTCCGGGTGTCCCACTGGAAATGACCAATGTAACAGTGAATCAAACCTATGCAAATGGCATATAAATAGCTACTTTCGAAATGAAAAAGGCTCAAACCATATTCAAAACGGCCGGTAGTGCTACGGAATCGGGCTCGTGTGTCCCACCGAATGTGGCCAAATATAAAGTAAACCAAAACCATGCATGGGACACCGTGATTTTTTTGATAACCTGATGAATGGTTAGCAAGAAAATAGGCTCAGACTACATTAGAGACTACCATACTGGTAGTGTTGCAGAAGCAGCGTTGAGTGTTTCGCCGGAATTACGAAAGGCTGATATTTTCAGCGCTGCTCATACGTTAAACATAAGTGCCATCAATAAGTTTCCCAATTCGATGATGACTTTGATAGAATTCTTGCTTTTCTAAAGTTTAGGAACATTTCGACTCGCGTAGACGGAAAAAACCATGAGTGAATATTAGACGAGAAAGGCACTTTCACCACTAGGTGGATCAATCTGGGTTTTTCAGATACAGTTTGGTGGATTGTCTCCAAAAGGTATTTTATAGGGATTCTATATTTCACGATAAAGAAGCAAGTACACCACTACATCTCCACAGTTAGCACGGGAAAGGATTATTTTAGTACCCAAGTTGATAAATTCAGGGCGATAGGTTCGATTCCCGGTCGGTCCAGGAACTCTTTGTAATGGATTTCCTCGGGCATAGGCAATCTTCGTGTCTATTACACGATATATAAATACAAAATGGTCGTTTGCATAAAAAATCTCTCAATTATAACTGTGGAAGTTGTTCATAGAACATCAAGCTAGCATTTTTTCCCGGTTGGATCTTTACGCCAAGAAGACGAAGAAGAAACATCGAGTCAAGCTTTAACCCCACTGCACTTTATCCACGTCTAGATGGAAGATCGGTGTACCATCATCATCCATCGCTTTGGCTATTCCTTGCCATGCCAGTCGGTTTGAGCTTGGTTTTCCTGTTGGGATGCGTTTTCCCACTCGGTGTGGTTTCAATGGAAAAGAATCATAACAACGTGCGCGCTATTACTAACTGACTGACTGTCGTCAGTGGGAAGAAAAGCTAACTGCCTAGCACGTGCGTTGCTATTTTTATGATCATTATTTCCTGCCATTTGGGAGTTCTTCCGGTTTCTGTGTTTACTACTTGGGGATTTGTAATCCTCCATTGACATTTACTGATGAAAAAGGATTCTAAGGAATTTCACTTATTTCGGTAATGATTCGAGAAAAAAATATCCATTTCGTTATAAATGATTTATTCAATATAAAAGGATTGAACTCTTTTGCGTCTTCCTTTGCATACGACTAAAACGTGCTCTAAAACTGCACAACAAGATAGCCAACCGAGGAGGTTACTAACCTCGCTTGCAAGCTTAGCTTCTCCTGCATCGTCCTTTCGGTCGATCCGATGATACGGTTGGCTGAGAACTACCAAAGCTGTGATGATGATGATGGTGCCGCTGCTGCTGCTGTTGCTGGTTTCCCCCCATTGAAGGCATTAATCCGGTTGTTGTCGTGCAATGGCTTTATACGTCCTGCCAGGCCCACCACCCGCGTCGTCGTCGTCGTGCTCAGCAACACCCGCGTTATTCTGGCGGTGTAGTGGCGGTAGCGGTTCGGTCACTGTTCGTCGTCGACCGCCGTTCATTGTGTAGCAGCAGGGCTACCCCGACCCGACCGACCACCGACCGCTGCGCTGGCTGGCTGGCAGCTATCTTGATGCCGTGTGTCAGCGACTGGGATAGGATATTATCACTTCCCGCCCGTTGTTGTCGTTGACCGATCTGTGCCGGTTGTTGTTCTGTCGCCGTGTCCTTTTGGCATACACGAACGCGCGATGCGCTCGTCCTGACGTAGGTACTTGCATTCGCGTTCTGCTCCACAGTAGTGTGAAATCGTGTGATTTATGTATGCAAGGATGTCGCCTCATGCTTGGCCCATGCAGGTTCTTATACGTGTCTATATTCTTGCGCGGAGGCTTTAGGCAGATCGTTGCTTCGATGTGATGGTACAATATTTGCAGTGGTGCTAGTTTTCTGCAACAAAGTTCGATGGTTTTAGGTTGATATCCAATGAATTTAGAACTTTCAGTTTCTGGTGAGTCTCTTCCGTATTTAAACATAAGGAAGAAACATAGGGCTTTCTTAAAAATCGTCGTGTAAAATAAGCTTTAAGTTTCATTGTAGTAAACTGGTGGACTTCCCGGAGGAACTCCTGGAGGACTCCCCGGAGGAACTCCTGGAGGATTCCCTGAAGGAACTTCTGGAGGAACTTTTGGAGGACTTCCCGGAGGAACTCCTGGAGGACTTCTCGGAGGAACTCGTGGAGGACTTCCCGGAGGACCTCCTGTGGAGGAACTCCCGGAGGACCTCCTGCGGAGGAACTCCCGGAGGACCTCCTGTGGAGGAACTCCCGGAGGACCTCCTGTGGAGGAACTCCCGGAGGACCTCCTGTGGAGGAACTCCCGGAGGACCTCCTGTGGAGGAACTCCCGGAGGACCTCCTGTGGAGGAACTCCCGGAGGACCTCCTGTGGAGGAACTCCCGGAGGACCTCCTGTGGAGGAACTCCCGGAGGATCTCCTGTGGAGGAACTCCCGGAGGACCTCGTGTGGAGGAACTCCCGGAGGACCTCCTGTGGAGGAACTCCCGGAGGACCTCCTGTGGAGGAACTCCCGGAGGACCTCCTGTGGAGGAACTCCCGAAGAACCTCCTGTGGAGGAACTCCCGGAGGACCTCCTGTGGAGGAACTTCCGGAGGACCTCCTGTGGAGGAACTCCCGGAGGACCTCCTGTGGAGGAACTGCCGGAGGACCTCCTGTGGAGGAACTGCCGGAGGACCTCCTGTGGAGGAACTGCCGGAGGACCTCCTGTGGAGGAACTCCCGGAGGACCTCCTGTGGAGGAACTCCCGGAGGACCTCCTGTGGAGGAACTCCCGGAGGACCTCCTGTGGAGGAACTTCCGGAGGACCTCCTGTGGAGGAACTCCCGGAGGACCTCCTGTGGAGGAACTCCCGGATGACCTCCTGTGGAGGAACTCCCGGAGGACCTCCTGTGGAGGAACTCCCGGAGGACCTCCTGTGGAGGAACTCCCGGAGGACCTCCTGTGGAGGAACTCCCGGAGGACCTCCTGTGGAGGAACTCCCGGAGGACCTCCTGTGGAGGAACTCCCGGAGGACCTCCTGTGGAGGAACTCCCGGAGGACCTCCTGTGGAGGAACTCCCGGAGGACCTCCTGTGGAGGAACTCCCGGAAGACCTCCTGTGGAGGAACTCCCGGAGGAC
Organism: Aedes albopictus; assembly: GCF_035046485.1. Taxonomy (NCBI): domain Eukaryota; kingdom Metazoa; phylum Arthropoda; class Insecta; order Diptera; family Culicidae; genus Aedes; species Aedes albopictus. Next base: position 162,732,770 of record NC_085137.1, read on the forward strand.
CTCCTGTGGAGGAACTCCCGGAGGACCTCCTGTGGAGGAACTCCCGGAGGACCTCCTGTGGAGGAACTCCCGGAGGACCTCCTGTGGAGGAACTCCCGGAGGACCTCCTGTGGAGGAACTTCCGGAGGACCTCCTGTGGAGGAACTCCCGGAGGACCTCCTGTGGAGGAACTCCCGGAGGACCTCCTGTGGAGGAACTCCAGGAGGACCTCCTGTGGAGGAACTCCCGGAGGACCTCCTGTGGAGGAACTCCCGGAGGACCTCCTGTGGAGGAACTCCCGGAGGACCTCCTGTGGAGGAACTCCCGGAGGATGTTACGGGTATAAATATTTGTTACAATAATAAGACAAAATAATTGTTTAATGTGTTTAAAGTACAATATTCGTTCGTTCCTTGTGCTACATGTTGAATTTTAACTTGTAAATATTACCCTAGTATTAATTAACATTTATATGGTTCTGGCAGGATAGAGGCCAATGAAGTGCAATCCTATTTCGATTGCCAACATTCAGGCCATTTCGGGCCGCGATTAAGTACTAGATACGTAAACCTTTCCCTGACACAGACTTCAAGTCATAGAGCTCTAGTATCGAAACCCGAAACGGGATGCCCGATTAGGATTAGTTTTCCTAGACAAAACCAAGCTATGAACACAGCAACAAATGCTGTGAACTAAAAGGCATACTGCCAACTAAAATACAATTCCAGGATGACTGATGGACACAAACCCTTACATGAAACCTCGTCATCCTGCGATCGGAAGGAATTATCCATCTGGATAACAGGGCACATTTATGTTATGTGTTAGGCTGCATCAATTTGTGATGTTCCTAATTTGTGTATTTGTAAGGTTCTATATGTTGTGATATGTTAATCCTTTGTAATAATTAATTTCTTTTATTTTTGTAACATGGCGCCCAACTAAAAAACCCCGTGTATGCAAATGAAAGATAGTTGGAAGGATTATAACTACAGTTTTAAGGCCATTTTATTTTTGTGGACAGTGCACCTCCACAAAAGTAAAGTTTAGTTGAAGTAAGATTCGTTGTGTGATTTGGAAAGCAGTTTGGCTTTCGGGTAACATTTTATGTTTTGAGTTGAGGTGTGTTCTGGGGACTTGTTAGTTCTGTTCACCGCTACGTTTCTGGAAAGCATTGTGGCTTTCGGGTAGCACAACTCGTTTTGGTTTTGTTTTGAGTTTAGGTTAAGTTATTTATCTTTATCGTAGTGTTAAGCATATGGCCTTAACACTATTGTTATGAAGCATATGGGAGCTGAATTTTTCGTGAATCGGTGAACGATTCACGAAAAATTCTTGCTCAAACGTTGGATTGTGTTACGGGTATAAATATTTGTTACAATAATAAGACAAAATAATTGTTTAATGTGTTTAAAGTACAATATTCGTTCGTTCCTTGTGCTACATGTTGAATTTTAACTTGTAAATATTACCCTAGTATTAATTAACATTTATATGGTTCTGGCAGGATAGAGGCCAATGAAGTGCAATCCTATTTCGATTGCCAACATTCAGGCCATTTCGGGCCGCGATTAAGTACTAGATACGTAAACCTTTCCCTGACACAGACTTCAAGTCATAGAGCTCTAGTATCGAAACCCGAAACGGGATGCCCGATTAGGATTAGTTTTCCTAGACAAAACCAAGCTATGAACACAGCAACAAATGCTGTGAACTAAAAGGCATACTGCCAACTAAAATACAATTCCAGGATGACTGATGGACACAAACCCTTACATGAAACCTCGTCATCCTGCGATCGGAAGGAATTATCCATCTGGATAACAGGGCACATTTATGTTATGTGTTGTGCTGCATCAATTTGTGATGTTCCTAATTTGTGTATTTGTAAGGTTCTATATGTTGTGATATGTTAATCCTTTGTAATAATTAATTTCTTTTATTTTTGTAACAAGGACCTCCTGTGGAGGAACTCCCGGAGGACCTCCTGTGGAGGAACTCCCGGAGGACCTCCTGTGGAGGAACTCCCGGAGGACCTCCTGTGGAGGAACTCCCGGAGGACCTCCTGTGGAGGAACTCCCGGAGGACCTCCTGTGGAGGAACTCCCGGAGGACCTCCTGTGGAGGAACTCCCGGAGGACCTCCTGTGGAGGAACTCCCGGAGGACCTCCTGTGGAGGAACTCCCGGAGGACCTCCTGTGGAGGAACTCCCGGAGGACCTCCTGTGGAGGAACTCCCGGAGGACCTCCTGTGGAGGAACTCCCGGAGGACCTCCTGTGGAGGAACTCCCGGAGGACCTCCTGTGGAGGAACTCCCGGAGGACCTCCTGTGGAGGAACTCCCGGAGGACCTCCTGTGGAGGAACTCCCGGAGGACCTCCTGTGGAGGAACTCCCGGAGGACCTCCTGTGGAGGAACTCCCGGAGGACCTCCTGTGGAGGAACTCCCGGAGGACCTCCTGTGGAGGAACTCCCGGAGGACCTCCTGTGGAGGAACTCCCGGAGGACCTCCTGTGGAGGAACTCCTGTGGAGGAACTCCCGGAGGACTTTCTGTGGAGGACGCTATCTTGTCGGTTACAAAGACCGCCGAGATAGCGCTCCAGAGGAGGAGGATTCGATACTGTGAAGTAGTGACTCTGAATGTATGGAACACGTTCAATATCGCCAGTTGGGCAGCTGTTACCGATGAGCTTTGCTTCTGGGGGTACCCTGGTATAGAAGTTACTTTCAGTTCAGTTCAGTTCTTGGTTCAGTTTACAAAGTGCTTTCACATAACCACAAGAATCCCGCAAGGTTCTATCCTGGATCCGGTGTTATGGAATGTCATGTACGACGAGGTGTTGAGGTTAAAGTTCTTGTTGAGAGTAGCTTTCATCGGCTTTACGGACGACATTACGTTCCAGCGGTCAACTTCCTCCTCAATCTCCTGGTGGCCAAAGGCCGGGAGTCTTTCATTCTCTGCACGTACTCCCATACGTACTCCTAGATCGGTTACCTCACCAAAAATCTCGTGAAGAGTTCTAATCGCAAAACTGTAAATCCTCCTAGCTTTCAACTCAGAGAGCTTTAATATATGCTTGGCATCTCTTTTCCGAGCCCCGATCCATGCACTTTATGCGAACGGTCACAACCACCCATTGAATCCCTCTCCTCCACCCACCCCCACAACCATTATCAGTCGAATCTATTTTGACGAAGTCGTTTGCGCGCTCGATGAACACCACACACACCCTACCCAGTGACGAGCTTCGCCGCCTGTAAGCTACGATTCCGTACACTGCTGGTTCAAGCTCCCACAGGAATACCAAGCCTCACATTGCAATGTCTCCCCCTTGTGGAAGAAGAAGCTGACAATCCCAAACGAACGACATCCAGCAACGACAACGACGACGACGACGACTCGATGATGATGCTCTTCTATGATGATGCAGGAACCGCTAGGCACAGCAGTGCTAGAAACACGAGACTCGTTCTCGTTCCCTTTACGCTCTTCATCCACTGCCTGCCACTGCTGCTCTGGACGGGTGCTGCGCGCTGCTGGTGGGTGGAAGCCCCGGTCCATTACGGTAGCTGTGCGCGGATGGATGGGATGGGTGGTGGGTGGGTGTGTGTATGTCTGCTATTCACCGCGCACTGCTGTACGACGACGACGGTCCCCAACCCAACCGCACCCCGCGCAAATGATACCGACCGTGTTGTCGTCGTCGTAGTCGATCGTTGCCGTAGTGTGCGTGTGGCTGTCGATGTTTTTGTTGTGCATCGATGCCGTAATAAGCTATCCGTACGTCGTCGTCACAAGTTCTCTGCGCTTCAGTAGTTTGAATGCGGCATGGAGAAATGGTTGCCTTGGGGGGTGGTCGTAAGGCGGAAGGGTGTTCCAATGTTGACTGGATTTCGTTCTGACGTGGGGTGGTATTGGTGAATGTTCTGCGAACGATAGTGTTGTGATGGTGTCACTGGCGTAGCTAGGATGTATTCTAGGGGTTGTCTTGGAAAGGCCGAGGGAATGTCAGCCAGCTTCCCAATTTGTTTTGTTTTGAATGAAAGTTTTTTTTTTAACTTATTGTATTTGTGAATTAAGGATGTACGGCATATTGCATTACCCTGAAACCCAGTAATGAACTCCTGGAGGACCTCCTAAAGGAACTCCTAGAGGACCTCCTAAAGGAACTCTTGGAGGACTTCCTAAAGGAACTCCTGGAGGACCTCCTAAAGGAACTCTTGGAGGACCTCCTAAAGGAACTCCTGGAGGACCTCCCGAAGGAACTCCTGGAGGACCTCCCGAAGGAACTCCTGGAGGACCTCCCGCAGGAACTCTTGGAGGACCTCCCGAAGGAACTCCTGGAGGACCTCCCGAAGGAACTCCTGGAGGACCTCCCGAAGGAACTCCTGGAGGACCTCTCGAAGGAACTCCTGGAGGACCTCCCGAAGGAACTCCTGGAGGACCTCCCGAAGGAACTCCTGGAGGACCTCCCGAAGGAACTCCTGGAGGACCTCCCGAAGGAACTCCTGGAGGACCTCCCGAAGGAACTCCTGGAGGACCTCCCGAAGGAACTCCTGGAGGACCTCCCGAAGGAACTCCTGGAGGACCTCCCGAAGGAACTCCTGGAGGACCTCCCGAAGGAACTCCTGGAGGACCTCCCGAAGGAACTCCTGGAGGACCTCCCGAAGGAACTCCTGGAGGACCTCCCGAAGGAACTCCTGGAGGACCTCCCGAAGGAACTCCTGGAGGACCTCCCGAAGGAACTCCTGGAGGACCTCCCGAAGGAACTCCTGGAGGACCTCCCGAAGGAACTCCTGGAGGACCTCCCGAAGGAACTCCTGGAGGACCTCCCGAAGGAACTCCTGGAGGACCTCCCGAAGGAACTCCTGGAGGACCTCCCGAAGGAACTCCTGGAGGACCTCCCGAAGGAACTCCTGGAGGACCTCCCGAAGGAACTCCTGGAGGACCTCCCGAAGGAACTCCTGGAGGACCTCCCGAAGGAACTCCTGGAGGACCTCCCGAAGGAACTCCTGGAGGACCTCCCGAAGGAACTCCTGGAGGACCTCCCGAAGGAACTCCTGGAGGACCTCCCGAAGGAACTCCTGGAGGACCTCCCGAAGGAACTCCTGGAGGACCTCCCGAAGGAACTCCTGGAGGACCTCCCGAAGGAACTCCTGGAGGACCTCCCGAAGGAACTCCTGGAGGACCTCCCGAAGGAACTCCTGGAGGACCTCCCGAAGGAACTCCTGGAGGACCTCCCGAAGGAACTCCTGGAGGACCTCCCGAAGGAACTCCTGGAGGACCTCCCGAAGGAACTCCTGGAGGACCTCCCGAAGGAACTCCTGGAGGACCTCCCGAAGGAACTCCTGGAGGACCTCCCGAAGGAACTCCTGGAGGACCTCCCGAAGGAACTCCTGGAGGACCTCCCGAAGGAACTCCTGGAGGACCTCCCGAAGGAACTCCTGGAGGACCTCCCGAAGGAACTCCTGGAGGACCTCCCGAAGGAACTCCTGGAGGAACCTCCCGAAGGAACTCCTGGAGGACCTCCCGAAGGAACTCCTGGAGGACCTCCCGAAGGAACTCCTGGAGGACCTCCCGAAGGAACTCCTGGAGGACCTCCCGAAGGAACTCCTGGAGGACCTCCCGAAGGAACTCCTGGAGGACCTCCCGAAGGAACTCCTGGAGGACCTCCCGAAGGAACTCCTGGAGGACCTCCCGAAGGAACTCCTGGAGGACCTCCCGAAGGAACTCCTGGAGGACCTCCCGAAGGAACTCCTGGAGGACCTCCCGAAGGAACTCCTGGAGGACCTCCCGAAGGAACTCCTGGAGGACCTCCCGAAGGAACTCCTGGAGGACCTCCCGAAGGAACTCCTGGAGGACCTCCCGAAGGAACTCCTGGAGGACCTCCCGAAGGAACTCCTGGAGGACCTCCCGAAGGAACTCCTGGAGGACCTCCCGAAGGAACTCCTGGAGGACCTCCCGAAGGAACTCCTGGAGGACCTCCCGAAGGAACTCCTGGAGGACCTCCCGAAGGAACTCCTGGAGGACCTCCCGAAGGAACTCCTGGAGGACCTCCCGAAGGAACTCCTGGAGGACCTCCCGAAGGAACTCCTGGAGGACCTCCCGAAGGAACTCCTGGAGGACCTCCCGAAGGAACTCCTGGAGGACCTCCCGAAGGAACTCCTGGAGGACCTCCCGAAGGAACTCCTGGAGGACCTCCCGAAGGAACTCCTGGAGGACCTCCCGAAGGAACTCCTGGAGGACCTCCCGAAGGAACTCCTGGAGGACCTCCCGAAGGAACTCCTGGAGGACCTCCCGAAGGAACTCCTGGAGGACCTCCCGAAGGAACTCCTGGAGGACCTCCCGAAGGAACTCCTGGAGGACCTCCCGAAGGAACTCCTGGAGGACCTCCCGAAGGAACTCCTGGAGGACCTCCCGAAGGAACTCCTGGAGGACCTCCCGAAGGAACTCCTGGAGGACCTCCCGAAGGAACTCCTGGAGGACCTCCCGAAGGAACTCCTGGAGGACCTCCCGAAGGAACTCCTGGAGGACCTCCCGAAGGAACTCCTGGAGGACCTCCCGAAGGAACTCCTGGAGGACCTCCCGAAGGAACTCCTGGAGGGCCTCCCGAAGGAACTCCTGGAGCACCTCCCGAAGGAACTCCTGGAGGGCTTTCTGTAGAGGAACTCCCGTAGGACTTCTGTAGAGGAACTCCCGGAGGACTTCCTTTGGAGGAACTCCTGGAGGACAGGACCTCCTGGGGAGGAACTCCCGGAGGACAGGACGTCCTGTGGAGGGACTCCCGGAAGACAGGACCTCCTGTGGAGGAACTCCCGGAGGACAGGACCTCCTGTGGAGGAACTCCCGGAGGACAGGACCTCCTGTGGAGGAACTCCCGGAGGACAGGACCTCCTGTGGAGGAACTCCCGGAGGACAGGACCTCCTGTGGAGGAACTCCCGGAGGACAGGGCCTTCTGTGGAGGAACTCCGGGAGGACAGGGCCTTCTGTGGAGGAACTCCGGGAGGACAGGGCCTTCTGTGGAGGAACTCTCGGAGGACCTCCTGTGCAGGAACTCCCGGAGGACCTCTAGAATATCCTGGAGAAACTCCCGCATGGTTTCCTTCGATAACTTCCTGGAAGAACTCGTGATGAGATTTTTGAAGTAGTTCTGGAGGAAGTCTTGCAGAAACTCCCAGTAGAATTCATAGAGGAACTTTCGAAGAAATTTTTCATCAAAGTCCAGTGTGACTTCCGGATGGTTTTCTCGAGAAAACACGTCTTCGCCTCCTTGCAGTGATGGCAGTGATGCTGAGTTAATAAAATACCATGAATCGACCGGAAATCGAATCCGTCATCCTGAATTTGAGTGTTTACCGCATATCTGACCCTAATGCTCTACAATTCCCTATAGCTACGCCGATGGTTGATGCTCGCTATACAGTATACGCGGAGCTTTATGCTGTTCGTTCAGCGTTTGCCTCCCATAGGCGCACACACAAGCATATCGGTTTTTCCGTTTTTGGTTGGTAGGTCGCTATCAATAGTCCCGCACTCGAGCGAGTGGTTCAGTTTTCGACGGTCGGCCAACGCGTTCGGACGAACAACGAACCGGGGCGCGTATACATTGGTACGTGTTGTGGAGTAGTGTGCTTCAGTGTGTTTTCGCCTGCCCGCCTCTGGGTCAGAGAGAAGGTTCTTCAAAAAGTGTTCTCAATCACTGAGAATCTAGGAATTGTGGAATTGAAA